>NW_005871079.1:7262571-7328258 GCF_000147115.1 Myotis lucifugus
TTTAAACTATAGTCCAGCCCTCCAACGTCTGAGGGACAGTGAACTGGCCCCCTGTTTAAAAAGTTTAGGACCCCATAGGCATTGCCAAGCATATTTTTGAAATTATTTCATTGCCATATGATATACTGTACTTTTCCTCTGCCTCTATTTCTCCATCCTTAGAAAATTTTGTCCTACTTGTGAATAACAGCTAATTCTTGGGATGTAGTAATATTACAAACTTAAATAACAATGTTGACCTAATAATTATCAAGAATTTAGAGCAAACCCCTTTCCCCCCACCCTAGACTTTGTAGAAAAACTAAAAATGGCACATTTCTTGAACCATTTTTACTCCACAGCTAGTCTGCTCTTTGTGGTTCTCATACATTTTCCCCTTTGGTAGATTCATAAAAAAGGGGATAGCTTATCTTGGCCCATATGGTCTTCTGTGACCAATAAGGGCAGTGCCACTATGGTCCCAAAGCAAAGTGGCAGTCACGTTGTATGTTTATTTACTTATTTCCCCAGAGTGTTTCTGGGTTGACCCAAAGCAATTTGTAGACACAGTAATATCTGGGAGAAGAAACTGTTGAGGGGAGAAAGACAGTTTAAGCTGCTGTCTATTGGGATTGAAAGCTCAGAGGTTACTTTTGGGTTTGTTTCAGCTAATAACCTCAGAATAGCTTCTGAGCAAAGTTAGGTGTTGAGGCAGGCTTGGGGGTGTGTTTTCTTGCAGGCAGAACAGATCCTACCTCCTACTATGGAAGGTAAAGCATTCGAGGGGCTCTGTTCAGCCTTCCTCACAGCTGAAGACTTACTAGTCTTTATGTCGCCCAGTGAAATAAAGTACTCCAAACAGGCCCATTCGAATGTCAAAAGGACCATCTCAGTTGGAAAAGATGGACAGTAGTAAATAGTACCAGGGGGATAGATATTTTTGTGCTAAAAGTGAAATTGGATCTACTTGTCTCATGTGCAAAACCTTTTCAGAAAAAGAAAAAAAAACTTTTTTTATCTTGGGGTAGAAAAGGATTTCTTACTGGGTCACAGGAAACTTAAACTGTAAGAAAAAGATTGCTAATATTGCTCAGTGAAAATTAAAAACATCTGTTTATCAAAAGATATCCTAAAGAAAAGAAAAAGACAAGTCAGTAACTGAGAGAAGATATTTGTAACACATAGCCAACACATGATTATGATCCAGTTTATACCAGTAACTACAAACTAAAAGTCTAACTTAAAACCAAAAAAACTCACCACAGCCTAAAGGTCTCAGTATTCTTACGTGAGTCTGAAACCATGATCTGATTTCCGTTATATTTGCATTGTACCGCACTTTCTCTTGCTTGTTGGGTTCCCACCAGACTTCCTTTTTCTTCCTTGGTTGCTACAGAGCCTTTCCTATTCTGGGTCTTTGCAACTGCTTTTCTCTCATCTCTGATTCTCTTCTCCCAGCTCTCTGCAAGGTGCTCTCATTCTCATCCTTCAGGTGGCAGTTCAACTCATTTCCCAGAGTGGCTGTCTCTATTGATTCTCATGAATAAATGATTGCTTACCTCTTACGGTAAGACCTCGTTAGTTAGGCAAGGTCCTGACGGTGTAGCCAGTACACCACTGGACTGGATGGTAGGGACTTGTGCTCCATTCTCAATGCTGATAGATCTCCCATGACTTTATCTTGGGCCTCACATGGGCTGGTGTTGGACTGTAAAATCCTGCACCCAATTCCAATGTGGGGGTGGTTTTCCCACACCACCAAGCTATTCTCTGACACTATCTGAGTACCCTACAATTCACCTCAATTCTGATGCTATCTGGCGATAGTATTAGATCCCACAAGTTCAGGGCTTAGCCCTATGACAGAGCTCCCCACCCCACTTCAGATGACAGTTGCAAGTCCAGGTTGTCATCTGTGCTGCCAACAACCCCCTTCTTCGGTTTGATTAATTTGCTAAAGCAGCTCAGTCCTGGAAACTTGTTAAAAAGGTGTTATAATCTATTACAGTTATTATTCTTTATGATGCTTATATTGTCTCAAGTTTTGTCAATGAATACTCCTATTTTGTTCGTTATCCTATTTGTCACTCCTCATTAGACTACTTTCTTGCTCGCCTTTTTTTTTTTAAGCAACTAAGATACGGCACTAAGTGTTCTCATTGCTACTTGGTATCATTGCATCTAACCAAGATTTTAAGGTTTCTTCTGCTGTTGATAGTGTAGAAGAAATGCAGCGTGGTAGAAAGAAAACTTCTGCCTAGTTTCTCAATTTTGTTTACATAGAGTGTATTTTATTTAAATATTTAATTGGTCTGTGCCCTCCTCTTTGATTCTTTGGCTTGATCGTTTTGATTTTTTTCTTCTGAAGTCAAACTTTTTAAACTGCAGAATTATAATTATTGTGAGTGAGGATTTATCTTAAATTATTTTAGTAACAAATCAGTGCTCTTATCGTTTTCCTTTCCTTCGTCTGTATTTCTTAGTGTGAGTGTGACTAGAGGATAAAGTAGTAAACCTTTGCAGGTTAATTGCTCCATAATTAACACTGATGGGGCAGAGGCAGAGATCAGAGGACGGGGGAAAACTCTAGGGAAAAGTGAGCAAGCTTTTCCTGTGTTGTAGGACAGTCCCTGAGGTGACGCTCTTCTCAGTTCCTTGAACAATATCCACAGAGATCTGACTCTGTTTCCAGGGAGTCTGCTTTGAGTTGCTCTCTGTTGTTGAGAAGACTTGATAGAGATTTTTACAATATATTGAATTCTTGTGTTTTGTTTTGTTTTAAATTTGACAAGTTAAAGCCATTTATTTAAAACTGGAGGCCCGATGCATGAAATTTGTGCAACAGTAGGCCTTCCTTGCCCCGGCTGCCTGCACCAGCTTCCCTCCAGCCGCCGGCAGGCACCCGGGACCCGGGCTTTCCTCGCAGCCCTGGCTTTGTCCAGAAGGACATCTGGTCTAATAAGCATATTACGCTTTTATTATTATAGATTATTATAGACTAGAGGCCCGGTGCACTAAATTCATGCACAGGGCGCGCGGGGGGGGGGGGGGGGGTGTGTCCCTCAGCCCAGCCTGCACCCTCTCCAATCTGGGACCCCTTGAGGGATGTCCGACTGCCCGTTTAGGCCCGATCCCACTGGGCAATCGGACATCCTTCTCACAATCCAGGATTGCTGGCTCCCAACCACTCGCCTGCCTGCCTGCCTGCCTGCCTGATTGCCCCTAACTGCTTCTGCCTGCCAACCTGATCACCCCCTAACCACTCCCCTGTCAGCCTGATTGATGCCTAACTGCTGCCCTGCCGGCCTGATCGCCCCCAACTGCCCTCCCTTGCCAGCCTGGTCACCCCCAACTGCCCTCCCCTGCCGGCCATCTTGTGTCCACATGGGGGCGGCCATCTTGTGTGTTGGAGTGATGGTCATTTTGCATATTACTCTTTTATTCTCACAATCCAGGACTGCTGGCTCCCAACGCTCGCCTGCCTGCCTGATTGCCCCTAACCGCTTCTGCCTGCCAGCCTGATCAACGCCTAACTGCTCCCCTGCCAGCCCAATTGCCCCTAACTGATAGGATAGAGGAAAGGGTGAAATTCAGGTTAGCTGTTGGTGACATTAGTGTTTTTATTTAAAGACTAGAGGCCCGGTGCATGAAATTTGTGCACCAGTAGGGTCTCATGCAGCAATCAGGGCTGTCCAGCTGCCGGCCAGAGCCTTCCATTGTTCTGCACTGCCCCCTGGTTTGTCAGCGCACGTCATAGCAAGTGATCGAACTCCCTGGTCAAATTCCCGAGGGGACACTTTGCATATTAGCCTTTTATATATATAGATTGCCTCTAATACATTGGTTGTACTGACTAATTGGGGGTCATTATCAATTATAAGTACATCTGCCACTCTACTGCTAAGGTAGTTTCTAAGGGAAAAACTTACAAAGAAGCTTAAAAATGACCACTGAATACAGAAAGTGGTCTGTTTCACTGATGTAAACATTTTAAAACCTACTATAGTATTTCAGTATATTTCTCTTAATTTTTGTCATATGCCTTTGGTGACTTATTTAATCTTATAATTTTATATGATAAAAATTGCTCTTTTCTATAGGACTCTCTACTGAGTGTGCTTTTGTTTATTTGATATTTTTAATGTATAATGGATGATTTGTAAAATAGGTTTATGGTAGCCAACTCTCAATTTATTTCTCACCTAAGCTCAAGGAGTATTCTGCTAAGCAATTTGACTATAATGTGGATATTGCCATTCATAAAATCTTGAAAATGGCTTTATTATTTTGGAATGATAAGGGAAAAATCAGAACCTCTCTAAATGCAGTATAACATCCTGGATCATGATATTAGTGGAAAAACTAGGGAACTCTGAAGAAAGTTTATAGTCTGATTAATAGTAATGTACTTACATTAATTTTTTAGTTTTGATAAAAATCTATGTTTATATAAGATGATAACATTAGTGGATGCTGGGTAAAAGGTATATAGGAACTCTCTTCATATTTAGTAGAAATTTAATTCATCAAATGCTTTAAATACATATTCGTATGACTAAATAGTGGTGCTCTAGGTGCCAGGGGTGCAAAGAGGCCTGATACTGGTCTCTTCATTCCAGAGTCTTGCAATCTTACTGGCAAGTCAGGTCTTCTTGTTCATAAAAAGATGGATAACTGTGCCTTTAAAAGGCAGACTGTATCAGTGAATGGTACCAGGAGCCCTATAAGACACTTGGGGTATTTGGAAAAGCCTTTGCAGAACAGATGAAACATAAGCTGAGCTGAGATCGGTGAGTGCAGCTTAATTCAGATAAGTAATGGAGAGGTTGTTTTAAGAGAGGAAAGATGACATGAATTTTGAAAAAGAAATTGCCCATGATAATGCAGGATTGGAATGGAAATGAGCTAATGGAGACTTGTGGAAATCAAAGTATGGGGTGATAAGGGTCTGAGTAGTGTGGTGGCAGTAGAAATAAAAGGTTATTTGAGAATGGACAGGAGTCGGTGTTTATGAATAGAGGAGCACAGAGGAAAAATGAATTGATGGTGACTGATAGATATCTTGACCCAGTGGAAGTTACTTAGGGAATTTGTGTTAAACATTTTCATTTTCAGAAAATGCTGGACTGCCAAGTGGAACTGTTTGGCAAGAAACTAGACCAGAGATACTGGAGCATGGAAGAGGAGCAAAAGATTTAGGACTCTTCCCCTTTAGTGAGCGGGAGAAGGAAAAGCCCAGAAGGGGATGTAAGGGGCGCAGTCAGAGAGTTGCAGAGCTGCCCTGGTGGTGGCAGAAGCTGAAGAGGGCAAAAGAAGGTTATTTTAGTTAAATTTAAAAATATTTATGTGCCAATTAATGTGTAAGGCACTGTTAGGGGCAATGGAGGACACAAAATGTCATTAAAATATAGTTTTTTTCCCTCCTGAAAAAAATGCTACCTCAAGTTCTTTTGGCATTAGATAGGCAGTTCATCTTAAGCAAAATGTTAGGGACCCTGGTATTAAGCTTGCAAGCAGAAGGGCACAATCAGTGGCAGAACAATGAAGATGGGGGAGAGAGATGAACTGATGGAGCAATGAGACAAGGAGGGGGAAAGATGATTCCCTTGTGCTGGTGAGGGTCAGCCTTGGCTGGAAAGGGGGCTCCTCCTCTAAGGCATAGGGCAGAAGAGGGTAAGGTAGTGTTAGAGCTCTTTGGAGGTAGAATAGAGCACAAGTGAGGATCCCAGGACGTCTTCACTATGAATGGCATGTGCAGCTGACAGAATAGGGGTATAGTTTCTGCCTTTGGAAAGTTCCTGGTCAGATGGAAAAATGGGAATGTTGGTGCCTCCTTTTTGTGCTATAAGAAAAGAATAAAAGTGAAACACCTGCATCTCTGAAGGTGTTGCTTCTGGCTGCAGGTTTGTTTGTTTTTTGATGTCTAAAGAAATATACGTATCTTTTTAAATAGCTCAGATATTATATGAGTGTCTTAGTGCTCTTTAGTCATCTAGGGTTTGTGTCAGACGTAGGTTCTCACAGGGCTTTAGAGTCTAGGAAAGATGATCAGAGAGACATATATGCTGGCTCTTAATAAATGCTTGCCAATTGCACTCTGGACTGAGATAGAAAGTAGCTATGTGCTCAGCCTGTACACACAAAGTAAAGTATTAGGGGATTTAGAGGAGAAAGAGAATTGGAGCAATTTTCTGGCAATTTCACTTGAACAAGGTCTTGAAATAAATTTGCCATATATTTACCTGAAGGCCTTGTTTTCTTCATAGGCATTATTTTCAACACAATTAGAAAATGTGATTGTGCGCTCATACTTTCTGGTCACAACTAAATAACAGTACATAAAGAATTACGAACATGATTTTGGCCACACAAATGAAGAAATACATTATTTTGAACTAGACAGCTAGTTACTGCTTTGGCAGGACTTGGGTGTGGGCATGGCTGGGTGGAGTATCTGGATCATGGCACTGATTTTTCCATCTTATGTATGTCAACTTGCCTTAGAGGTGTTAGTACCTTACTACAGTATTTTAAGTGCACGAAGCCAGAATATAGGTGCAGGTCAATTGGAGAAAAGAGCTAGTAATTACTGCTATGCTTTCACTTTTATAGTCGGATACAGGAAGCCAAATAGAGGGGAAGAGGAAGGAAATAGAAGTAATTTTGGGAGCAGAAAAAAATTCTTATTTTTTTCTTTGAAGTACTTTCTTTAAAAATAAACGCATTTCAGGATCCGTCTTACCAGTGAAGGGAGGCAGAATTTGCCACCCTACATATTTTTAATAAGCTATTTTTTGAAATTCTGCTTAGAAAATTATAGAAAAGACTATTGGGCTATCATAGGATGGCCCTGACAGGTCATTTATTTAAAGGCATTAGTTAAAATGTAATCACTACAGAAGTTAGAGAATTTCTCAGCACTTGTTCTCATAGAATATTGTTAAGCAGGGTCTCAAGTTGAAGGGATTTCTGTTGAGGGACATATTAACTCAACATCCTCCTGTCATCTCTCCCCTCCCCCTTTCCACTAGAAGAGGCAGCAAGGCCTGCCCACAGCCAAGCTTGATGCAGCCTCAATCTAGATGCGGCCTCTGCTGAGGTCAAGCACTCCCATTCCAGCCTCTCGAGGGCTTTCTCCGTGTGTTGCCAGTGTGCTGGTAAAAATGACTTTAAACTCTTGTCAGCACAGTTACTGGTGCATGCCTCACAGTCCCACTCAGATAAACCTGTCACAACACAGAGGCGGCTGCCGGGGAAGCGTACAAGGGCAGGCTCTAGCTTTTCATTCGAGCATCACTAAACGTGCACAGAGTGCCCAATTATTTCAGCATTATTGAGCAAGCCTACAGGAGGACCCAAGCCTTGCTACATTAGATTTTCTTTAGTAATTTGCTCAAGTACCGCTGAGGACACTTAAAGGGGCTTAAAACGGTGGCTGCAACCAGTTTCCTTCTCTGGGTTGTTAATTCAGGTTTTCTCTTTCAAATTAACTCGCACTGCATGCTGTGCAGTGATTCTGGAAGAACTGTTTAACACTAATTTTCTCAGTTTTCAGCTTTTTTGTTCAACATAACTGCTTTAACAGTTAGTCACGTATATGTTTTGATTAGAAATGCATGATGGTGCGGCCTTATGTTTTGGAGAACAAAATACAGATGCTTTATTAAAGGAAGCTGAATTTCGGCTATTAAAAGTTACTTAGATAATTTCACTATTTAAAAATTAAGTTATTTACAGTGCATTGCAAAATCCTCAGATCTAAGTCAAAAGACAACATTTCTCCATTAAACATCTTCTTCCCTCCTCTTTTGAATATATATATAAAGGTTAAATCTTTCCTTCATGGGTGCTGAGTTTTCCATGATCTTATCGTATGTCTTCTCTCCTTTTATTTGGGTGGGGGCAGGTGCAGAATTAGGGAACAAGTTCAATATCTTTGTCTCATTTCTCACAGCAGCAACAACTCCAGGCCCAGCATTTATCACATGGACATGGTCTGCCTGTGCCTCTGACCCCACACCCTTCGGGGCTGCCGCCTCCTGCCATTCCACCCATTGGTAGCAGTGCCGGCCTTCTGGCCCTCTCCAGTGCCCTGGGAGGCCAGTCCCACCTTCCAATTAAAGATGAGAAGAAGCACCATGACAATGATCACCAAAGAGGTGAGCCTGACATTACCTACATGCTGCTCATGCCATTATTTATTCTGTTTCTCTCTGGATTTAATTTTACCATTGACTAAACAAAGGATTTCTGCTGGAAGGTAAGTTAATTATTGGAAGCAGTCTTTTGCCAAAAGATACCCTAGTGGTTGGCAAGAGTTAATGGCACTCCTCCTAGGTAAGGGCTTCTGTTTCCTAGTTATTACCTTTGATCCCTTGCTACTATCTCCTAGGTTCCCTGAATCTAAATCAATAATGAAATTCCACAGTGCTCTGTGTTTGAAATAGTGAGTGTCATTAATAGCTAATTTTCACCAAATCTGTTTTGGGGAAAGACTTGCTGATAAAGGCTGACTTTATTGTTTGATAGAATCAATTATTATTTATGAATCAGATCAGCCTATATAGTACAGTAAAAATCTCACAGGTATGAAAACAATTTTAGTAGTCTGAGTAATTGAGGAAATACAGCCCAAATTAGGGAATCTGTTGATTTAACTACCTTTCTTATCCAGTCTGATTACAAGCATGAAATTAACTCCTTTCTTTCTATAAAAACACAATTGTTTGTGCAGCATAATTGATTTAAAGGCCAGTTCTGCTCCTTTAGGTTGGTTTCCTCTCTACACTAAAGTAGATGATGGTGCAGAGACCTTTTGATGTGACTGTATGTTTGTATGGTGCTTACTAATAATTTTTGTTTAGTTAATGGCAGAAAAGCAAATGAAAAGGTCTCTCCCAGCCTTCCTTTGTGGGAATTTACTTTTAGTACCAGGATGGTTCATTGGTTGGAAGGGTGTGGCTCATAATTAAAACCTTTTACCTACTCCTGTTGCAATGTTATTACCATGAATTATAATCCTGGGTAAATGATATTTATCACATGAAATAAATTTCCCATCTCTGATGTTAGAAGCACTGCAATATTTGTCGTCCGGTTATCTTACTGTTATGGTTCTGAGTTAAGGCATGATTGTAAACACTTTTATAAGTGGGAAGTTGATAAGAATATGAATAGGAATATCCAGCTTTAGTTTCCGAAATTGTGTTAAAGGTAGATTGGCTTTTGTGAATCTGGTTGAGTAGTATTAATAATTAACTTTACCGCAAAGTTGACATCTCTGTCATTTATGATTTAGCAGTGTTCAGGTTTGATAAATGTATGCTTTTATGTAAACTAACTAGTTCTTTTCCTTTTTTCTTCTTCCCACCACTTGATCTACGTGTGTTGTTGCTGTTTTGCCTGTAGACAGAGACTCCATCAAGGTAGGACTCAAATTCACAGGCGAAGGAATAGTTGTAAGGGGCTCAGAGTGATCTGAGTATAGTGAGTAATGGATTCGAAATTTAGAGAATGATTTGGTGGGCCTTACCAAATAGTGGTTAGCTGCATTTTTGGATTACTTTCAGTTGTGTGGTTAAAATTTTTGAAAATATTAGTTCCATTTCTCTATCAGAATTAGATTTGTATACCAAGATTGAATTATGAGATCTGGCTTACATTGCTCATTTTCTTATGTCTTGACATGTGAAAAGCAAACAAATGGAAAAACTGTTTTTCTTCAGATTTTGGATATAAGATAAATAATAAGGAAATGAAGTAAATAAATTAGTTTATAAGGAAATACGCATTAGTCTCATATTTTGGGAAAAAATTTCATCCTACAAAACTCCTTATCAAAACATTTGTTTAAAATTTTTCTTCACCAGAGATAATCTATAATAATAAAAGCCTAATATGCTGATTAGACCAGACAGCCGAAAGACATTCCGGATGAAGCCATGGCTGCGAGGCAACCCCCTTGCACAAATTTTGTGTACTGGGCCTCTAGTTTTTTGTATGTGTGTGTTTTTTTTTTTTTAATTCAATAACATCTTGGTTTCCAGTATAGCAAGTTATTCTCCTTAAGTTTTACATCTGTCTTATTTGCCTTCTCTATCTCTGAAAACAAGTTTTCAGGAACGGAAAAGTATTGAGGGCCTAATGCTTTGGATATGCTTGTGTAATACCAGAATGGGATATGCTAAGGATCCCTGATTTTATATAGTAAGCACATAAGAAAAACAGGCTACCATGGCAGGAAATGAGTAAAATAGGAGGAAAATTGCTTGATCACTTTTGAGCCAGGCACAATGTAAATATGGTACTGATTATGTATAATTGTATTGTGTATGCCATTGTGTTCTGTGTAAATTAGGAAGGACAGGACAGTTCTCAAGCGATGGCCAAAGTACAGATGCTGTCAGTTACTTTGCTTGTATTTCACAGTTGAATGTTTGGGAGCACAGGCAGTGAAGTTCTGTTCGAAGACTAAAATCTTCCCTAGAGCCACCTGTGCTATCACTTGGAATGCCTCTTTATTTCTGTCCTTATTCAATCAAAGGGAAGTAGGGTTTTTGCCAAAGGCCTTAAATAATGGAAAATAAAAATTAATGTCTTTTACCCTTTGAGAATCTTTGTAATTTGAAAGGGCATCTGCCCACCCATAGAAATGTTAACATTTACAATTAGAACACACATTGAATTATTTAATTAATGCATTTACAGTTGTATTTTGTCATATAATATACATATCAATACCTAGATTTAAAAGCATTCTTAGACTATAGTAAGTGTTCCACCCATGTGTGCTTAGGCTGTAGTAAGTATATGCACTGACCAGGATTAGCTGGTAGCAGCCATTGGAATGCCTGTCTAGTTATTCTGAAGCCATAATATAAACAGTGCCTGCCTTTTTATGATAAACTAGAGGCCCGGTGCACAAAAATTTGTGCACTCGGGGGAGTCCCTCAGCCCGGCCTGTGCCCTCTCGCAGTCTGGGACCCCTCGGGGAATGACCACCTGCTTGCTTAGTCCCACGGGGAATTGGGCCTAAGCTGGCAGTCAGACATCCCTCTGGCAGCCCGGGAGCCCTCGGGGGATGTCCACTTGCCAGCAGGGAGCAGGCCTATCTGCAGTCAGACATCCTTAGTGCTGCTGAGGAGGCGGGAGAGGCTACCACCACCACCGCTGTACTGGCAGCCATCAGCCTGGCTTGTGGCTGAGCAGAGCTCCCCCTGTGGGAGCGCACTGACCACCAGGGGGCAGTTCCTGCATTGAGCATCTGCACCCTGGTGGTCAGTGTGTGTCATAGTGACCAGTTATTCCCAGTCGTTCTGCTGTTAGGGTCAATTTGCATATTGCCCTTTTATTATATAGGATACATACCTTTAGGCAGGCCAGTGAACTAAACAAAAGCCTTCTCTCCTGCCCCACTCGCAGAAGACTGTGAAAATATTTACACTCCAGTGCACACTTTTGTGTCAATTACATTTGATATTTTCTCACACTAGAGTAGGGTGTATTTTGAAATCATCTATAATCATTCAGTATGAGTCTGGGAGTGAGTTTCTAAATGGCTAGAAGCAAGGGGGAAAACATAAAGGAAATAGAGGTGGATGATTTTTCTTGATTTGTTATGGAATGGTAGCCACAAATAGATTGGGGGAGGAGGGTATCCTTCCCAAATTTGAAGTCATCGAGTACCGTTCGGGGCTGGCCTATGGCTTTGCAAGGTGAAATAGTTTGCTATTTTCTGAACTGTGTTCTGTGATGCTCAGAGAGCAGTTAGTTGCTTGTTCCATCCATCGTTCTCATCCTGTAAGTGGTTCCTGGTTAAGAGGGGCTTTTTATGATTGTCTGCTGTGTGACTTGAGATGGTTTGTATCAGCCAGAGCGTGCCAGTTGCCTGCAGCTGGAGTCAGGCTTGTATGGAATAATTTATTCATGCAGGATAATGCTCCTTAACATTTAACAGGTAATGAATGTGACATAAATTTCCTTCTTGCTTTTAATTTTTCCCTTTCCTCTTCTAATGTGCAAACAGGCAGCTCTGGTACTCTAAATAATAAGTAATTTTTGGCCATCTGTCAAAAGGAAATTTCAATACAAATTTAAATTAATGGTGCCTGAAATTTTTTATAGCTCCTCTAAAAGCCTGTAATGTGCAGAAAATTCTGAATCTGCTGGTAGTAATTAGTGTTGCATGTAATGAGGATGTGGGTAGTGTTATACAGCCCCAGTGTAACATTTTGATATGGTAGCAAAATTTTGATTTATACAAGGTTGTGGATACGTTTAATTGTGAAAGACACTTTAAAATGTTTTCTTGATGTTACAGATTATTAAACAGAGCAGATGTCAATAGCTCATAAAATATAAATTTAAAGTTAATGTAAAGATTCAGGTAATTAAAGTGCTTTACCTTTAGGTGTCAAATAAAATGAAAGAAATTCACCTTTAAAAGCGTTGAGCTTTTTCCTCTTTTTTAAAAGTTCTGTGGACACTAAACCACATGCTATTGGCTTTATTGATCTTGTTTTCTATATCTCCAGTAGCCAGGTTCATTCCTAAGCCTGTTATTTGCAGGCCTGTATCTGAAGTTTTTCAACACTGGTGGTGAATGTAAATATGGACCTAAAGGACAAAGCACTGTAGGAGCCCAAGAATCAACTTATTTGGTGATAAGAAACCAGAACGGTGTATGTTCTAGGGTTGTTGACACCCGCTTGTCACTTGGCTATCCAGTGACTCCATGTGCCCAACAGTAAACCCCAGATTTGGGAGCTTAAAATAGCAAGAAACAGACCATTATCCACTCTCATGCTTAGTGGTAGGGTAGAAAGCCCAAACCTCTAAAAAGCCTCCAAATAGGTTCCCATTTCTCTTTTCTGGGTGGGGGCTTCTCATAGCCTTCTAGAGTGTTTAAAACCATTTCTCTCATCCATCCCATGAAAAAGCATAAGTGAAAACCAAGGAAGTATGTTCTGAGGTGATGGGTCTTTCCCCTTCCTCCTGCCCATCACTCCTACTGAGGGCTGAGAGGTAGAAGTTGGTTGGCTACAAGTGGTGGCAGAGAGGACATTCCCACATGCTGCCAATTGCTTCCCAGTTACTTGAGGTTCCAGCTCATGAAGGAGTCATTAGTTTCCTCACATCACTGTCAGTTTTCATCTGAGTGGCTGGAATGAGGGTGATGATTCAGAGCTGTGAAGGACAAATTGCCTAAATCTCAGTACGAATTTGAAGTTGAGAAATTAGTCTAATTATCCACCCCCTTCCAAATGTCTGACAGTTCTAATACCTTCGAGCAAAAAATAGGCACCAAAATCAAGACCAGCTTGAATATAAAGAGCAAAATTCACTATCACCAGCTATTGATTACCCCTATGGCCTCTCCCAACTTGGTATTATCTTGTATGGTTTATTACTTCATAAGACCTTTATATGTAGTATCTACACGGTCCTCCTGAACACAGTAATCTCCTCAAGTCAGGTCTATGAGGGATTTGCCATGTTCTATTTGTAAAATTTTGCATTAGTACCTTCCTTACCTCTAAGTGGTATTATTTTTATTATTTCATTGGAATATCTTCCCCCAAATGCTATATGGTCGTCAAATAGTATGATCATTTTTAGTGACTTATACATTGCCAAATTTATCTCCAGAAACACTACCATTTTAACATGCCACCAGCACTTGAGTATGTTTCCACACGATCCTCCAATATTGAACTTTATAGTTTTTGCAATTTTTGCTAGGCTAAGTATGAATTGTGTACTTTAAAAAATTAATATACAGAGTGGGGCAAAAGTAGGGTTACAGTTGTTTGTAGGGAAAATAATACAATAATTAACAAATAATTCAAGAATAAACTGTTTTACATACTCACAACAGTAAACCTACTTTTGCCCCAACCTGTATACAGTTATTTTTTAAGCTGAATACTTTTCTGTGAGTGTATATGCTAAGCTTTTTCTCCTCCTCTGTGGATTCTTTATTTTTAAGTGTTTTCATAATGATCCATTCATTACTTGTTATAAGGCAATGCCTGTTTATTCAACCCCAGCTATATTTTGGTGTATATTCTATGTAGATGACTAAACCATCATACATTGCTTTTATTCTTGTCTCTTTCACTTATTTTCTGTTGGCAATAAAGGTTTATCAGTGGGAAATTAGACTAGAGCTGTTTTTCTGTTCAAATTGAAGCATATGTATGCTTCAGACCAAAAAAGAACTTATGCTGCTGTTGGTTGGTGTTACAGGTGAAAGTGGGTTTTTAGTCTGAATTAACAGAATGATTACATCTTTTTGTCTCTTCTCTTTGTAAATCCAGACTTAATGGTCAGGGTTATAGTCCAGGATCTTGTGTGACCTGTGTGACTTGGTCCACCACCCCCATTTTTCCTGTCTCAGAGGAATATCAGTCTGAAAAGAGGTGCCTTTAAGATGTTTGCCCCTTGGCATGTACTGTGTGGGAGAATACCAGAGAAGAAACCACTTGAGGAAAGGGGGGCCAGTAGAAGATGGATGGCCATGTTGGTAGAAAGATTTGTATGTACATGTTAGTGATGAACAGTTTAATGAAGTTTACCAGTAATTAAGGGAGTAAAATATCTAGAAATGTATGCTGATCATCAATAAATAGAATTCTTTTTGCATCCTTTAAACTTTAAATACAGACTGTGATGTGCTTAAAATTCAACTCCACTTTCCAAACATAAGTATTAAGATATACTTTCAAGTACATTTTTAAGTAGGGTTTTTAAAATATATTAAGTAAAATTATTTCCTTGTAGGTGGTGTCCCTGATGCCTGTTTCCCACAGAATAAAGTTCTTTCCCACTAAATTTTTAGCTCCTTGAGGGCAAGAATCAAAATTCTTTGTGGAAGTTCATAGGACAAATCAAGGATTAATTTGAGAAAGGAATTGTAATAGAATTAGGAGAACCCCGAATCTGTGCTAGATATCCTCTCTCCCCCTCTAGGCAAGCTGTGTGTCAATGGGCAAGTCACCTAACTTCCTGTATCTCGAAACTACTACTCTACGCATTTGGAATGTGGATATTTTCTTATGTCATTCAACCCTACCCTAGAAATGAAATTTACAATAAAAACCTTATACCAAAGGATATGTTTCAGCAATAAAATTAGCCATATTATTAGCCAAATAAACACAACGGTGATTATATTTTATTTTGGGTGTTGGGTTGTAGGGGAATAGTTTAGTGGTTTAAATTATGCCTTTTAAGCATTTAATGTTTAACTGGTAATTTGAAGTTCAATGTTTCGGTGCTACTGTTGCTTTTTAATTGTTTGTCGAGACATTTGTTTCTACCATGTATTTACTTTACCTTATCAAAGAACAATCAGGAAGTTTTATTCTATGGGTTTATGATGCAGTACTTTTTCAGTATTAATTGATACCTGCCTCTGGGTGTGTAAGGTTTGTGAAATGTAACAGGTGCTTTAATTCCAGAAAATATGTTGTAATTGTTTGTCCAACAGATGAATAAATATATTTAGGGCACAGCCAGTCTGCATGTGGTGAGCATGATAGGGGGAGACATGCTTGTTTGTTGTGCCCTCTTGTAGGAGTCACCAAAGCAGAACAAATATTAATTAACGGTGGGCTGGTTGTGGGGTCTGCCTTTTTAAGCTGATTTTTGGCAAGGGTGGTTTAATTCTTTTCCTCCATAAATGAACCCTCTTAGTTATAACAAACATTTTCATCCTGATGTCCAGTGTCTTTAATTTTCTTAATTAGAATGCATTTCATCTCTTGCAAAAATACTACACCATAAAGTTTTATATAACTAGCACATGATTTTCACATTTGCTTCTCAAAATGTAGATAATTCTTCCAAATAATTGTTCACCTTTTCTGTATTCTTATACTAACATTTTCCCATAAACCATTCTGGGAAAACCATAAAATCACCCAGGGGGTGATTACTCTCATTTCTTGCATTCTTAAATCTACCTCTATCCAACTTAAATATTTTGTTATACAGTGATTTAAAGTAATTCTGGGTTAAAGACTCTATACTTGGGGGCAACTACTAGCAAAGTTTATAATTTTGGACATGAAGAGGAGTCATATCTAATTATTATATGGCAACTGCTTTGGGACGGGATTGAACAGAATTCCGGCTTCATGAAAGAGGGCTAGAAAGAAGTTTGCTAAGTAATACTTTGTGTGTAATTCTTTTAAATAAACTTGCTCTTAAGTGAAAGTAATAAAATCATATTTCAAGGTTAAATAATGCTCTTAGATATGACAAATCAAAACTTTAAATCTTGGAAATGATCTAAATATTGAATAAAGTATTACTTTAAGTTGATCAGATTCATTATGCAGAACCAATCCATTTATTTCTGTATGTAATAAATTATACTGCTTTAAAAAACATTTTAAGCTTCAAATACTAGTATTAGAACTTTAATTTGTGTTTATGTGTAATAGTTGTAATTAGTGGCCAAGTCCCCCCTCCCCCAGGTTCTGTGAGGCCTCCAGTTTTCCTTCCTGAGAAACAGGAAAACAACAACAACAAAACACACACACACACACACACACACACACACACACACACAATCCACTCACGCACAGTCTGCCTGTCTTCCCTCACACTGCTTGATATTCTGTCGCCTCTTCAACCATTTGAATGTTCATGAAAAGCTTACTCTTTCCTGTCCTTTACCACCCTCTCCTTGACTGAATTGCAGGCAGTGAGATGGACATTAAAATGGCTTAAGTATTGTAAGTGAACTTTCGAAGATAAGGAGATAAGGTGAGCTTGAGGAATTCTTTTTTATGGAAATGACTCATTAATGAATTGTGTCACACCCCAAGGATTCTTGAACTATTTTTCCCAAATTCGTACTTTTCAAGTTGCTGAATGCTCAAATGTAAGGACCAAGGAGGTGGTTAGGTAAATAGGTTGATGCCACCCAATGAGAGAAGCCATATAATACCACCTCATTTTTATGCATTCTTCCTTATGGTCATTTTCATTATTCTAGAAAATTTTGAGTATTTCATTCATTGATCTTTTTTTAAACTTCTGTTTTCTTGAGCGACATTTGGCCTTTTGAACAACAAAATAAAATTGGAAATGCTAATGTTTTAAGCCAACTAAAGGAGGAAAATAAAAATGTCGCCATGGTAACAAAGCTGCTTTCTAGATGGTTTCCTAAGATATGCCTGAACTAGAAGCAGATGTCTGATTTGAGAATCTTGCCTCCTTCAATGTAAACAAATAACTTCTGGGCAGGTGTTGGAAATAATATGGAAATCCTATTAAGGGGCCCTGGGTTCCTGTCAGTCAGGAAGCCCGTGCCACAAAAGGGCTGGTTGTCACATAAAGGAGCAGAGTAAATTCTCATTAGGCTTGAGCTTTTCCCAGGAAATGATTGTCTCGGTGTGTTCTTTCTCCTGTGAATTTGAATGTAAGCTGTTGCTTCTACTGATCTATTCACTGGTTTTATTTTCTCCCTCTTCATTCCAGATCCTCTCTCACCCCATCAGCCTGTATTCTCCCCCTCAGCCACCCCTTCCCTTTAGATTAACACTTGATCTGTGCTACTGTTCTGAGAGTTGTGACATTTGTGATTTTAACCTCCCACCTTGAGTGGAGAAGGGGAGGGGAAGAGAAGGAAGGGGGAAGTCAGTCTTCATTTCTGGGCCTTTTGGACAAAGAACCAGGCTGCTGAGGCCGAGTGCTGAGAACTGTTTGGAACTGGCACAGCGAGCAGCAGCCGCAGTCCTGAATGCTGTTCTGTGTACATTTACTTGGAGTTATATTTTTTATGAATTAAGCAGAAACTATAAAAGCATGGAGAGACAGCTTTTTATGAACTTTTATAAACCTGCATTGGTAAGCCTCTAAACCTCCACTGTCCGTCCAATATGGTAGCCACTAGCCACATGAAGCAATTTACATTTAAATTAGTTTAAATGAAATGATATTGGAAACCCCAGTTTCTCAGTTGCATTAGCCACATTTCAAGTGCTCAGTTGCCACATGTGGCTGTGCCAACTGCCCTACCAATGCAGAGGCAGAACATTCCCATCCTCTTTGGACATTCTGTTTGATAGGAAGAGACTTGGGGCTGATAAGCCTGCTGTTTCTGCTGTTCCACTGTGAAAACTGACTATCAAAACTGCAAAGCAAGGTTCTTCCCGATGCCCAGGAAATAAGGGGCATGTGTGTATTGTGGTTTTGTAGCTTCTATGCTGCACAGGCATGGTTGATGTGGTTGGCTGCACTAATATAGCGATCTTTAAATGGTTGTAGGTGTTCTTTTTCCCTGTGGAACTGATTGAGCAGTTTAACATGGATCTTCTCAAAATTGACCCCTAGGAGATGCATTTTAATGTTCCTAGATAGAAAGAAGTTGAGGCAGTTTGGAGGCGATGGTGATGGTGGTGGTGATGGTGATGGTAGGGGGTTTGAAGGCTATGCATAACGATGCTCTTTATAATACTCAGAAGGTTAAATGTGGATAAACACAAAACAAGGCTTTAGAAAAGCTACACTATTATTATGCAGCATTCTCGGACTATAGTCCCCGCGACGCACTTCATAAAGCCAATAAAGCTCGAACTGGTGGTCTCCCGTTGCCCTAGCAACCGACCATGGGGCACAGTGTATGTGAAATGCATGAACATCTGTGAATTAATCTCTTTTAGTTTGTTCTTTTCTTGGCACTGATTGGGCCACTCGGGCTTGTGCCTGTGGCATGGTGTGTGGAGGGGTAATCTGGAGCGGTCCCCAGGGCCTTGCCCTAAAGTGGATGGTGGAATGGCAAGTAAGGGGAGATTTATCCTGGTAGTGCATTCAGCAGTGGAGGGATTGGGCCTGACAACTCTCAGTAGGACATTATTAGCTTACTTTCTGGTGCATGGGGAAATGAATAAAAATTTTTCTAGTAAATCTGAGCATTATTGGGTTGATTGGGCTGCCCTGAAAAAATAATCTTTAGAGAAAATTGAAATAATCACTTATGTTTATACCACAGTTATCAGGATTTGAAAGGTCTCTGAGTTTTATATTCTACATCTTTGTCCCAGCCCCAAACCCAGGCCCAGCCTGTGCCCTGGGGATCTCCACCCCAGAGATCTTCCCCCCAGGGATTATAACCAAACTATATTGGACTAGTCTGAACGGGACTCCGGAATTGGCTGCCTTGTCTGGGATCTGTTTTGATAAATCGGGTAGTATCCTAGTCTGACCTTACTTAGAGAAATTTTAAACTAAACTAGTGACATTTTTGCCCTAGGGAGAATAGAACAAACAATGACTAAATAGAGAAGCATTCAGGAGCAATCCTTTGGCTAGTTACTCCCTCTCTCCTAATAGGCTTTTCCTCACTTCTTCCCCTTTCCTGCCCTTGCCTCCCTCTTGAGACCGGCGCACCACTCTGCAGCCAGTTCAGTTCCTCATGCCCTGTGCCAGATGCTCACTTGTCACTGTTTTACTCACCCTTGTCATTTTCAACTAGAGGCTCGGTGCATGGAATTTGTGCACTGGGGGGGGGGGGGGGAGGAGGGGGGCCCCTCTCAGCCGGTCTGCGCCCTCTGGCAGTCTGGGAGACCTTGGACATCCTTAGCGCTGCAGTGGAGGCGGGAGAGGATCCCACCACCGCTGCTGCACTCACCAGCCATGAGCCCGACTTCTGGCTGAGTGGTGCTCCCCCTGTGGGAGCACACTGACCACCAGGGGGCAGCTCCTGCATCGAGTGTCTGCCCCCTGGTGGTCAGTGCACAGCATAGCGACCTGTCATTTCACTGTTCAGTCAATTTGCATATTAGGCTTTTATTATACCCATCTCTCCTCTTCCTTTTTCTCCTCCCCTTGTTTTTCCTCTTCTTGCATTATTCCTTAAGGATCAACCCTTTTTCTTTCAAGGGAATAAAGACTATTACATTTGACGCCTCACTCATGCTGATGTGGTCCGTATGTTTAATATTTAGGATGAGAAATTTCTCTAATAAGTGTATTAAGACTAAAGTGTGAGCTGCATGCGAGTCCATTCAATTTGCTTGATTGCCATTAATATTGAGGGCACTTAAGTAGGAAGAACTACTTGTTGATCTGTGCATGTTTTCCTTTGGACATTAAAAAGGTACCACTGTAGCTTTGTAGCGGAGAGATTTTCTTGATTTACTGTTAGATAACTAACCAAAAATGATTATTTTAATGGTTTCTGACTTTGAAACCTGTTGGTGTTGATAGATAAGCTTAAAAATTGAGCAATGAAGTCTAAATAAAATATTTAAAGTTAGTAGGTATTGATTTGGCAGCCAGAGGGCAAATAGGTCTGCATTGCATTATTGGGGGCACATAGTAAAGATTAGATTCAATTCCTGGCCTCAAACCATTTTTCTATTAAAGTATGGAACTGAGATAATGCTGCCTTCTGTGGAGAGTAAAATATACTAATGGATTGTTCTTCTTCATTTCTCTCAGCTTCCGGTTAGTTCTGAATTCCTTAAAAATGTGCACATAAAACTAGCTTATGATGATTGGAGGGCTGGCTTCTGAAGGCAGTATTCCCAGGAAGCTGCCAGGGCTGATGTGCAAATACATGCAAACAGGGAGCCTTTAGCAAACATTGACAGCAACACCAGTGGTGACCGTCTATATAGACTCCCAATCTTGACCTTGCCTTTTGCTGGCATTCAGTTAGTGTTTTGTAGGAATCAGTAAAAGAAAATACTCATGTCGGACTTGTGGGTGTTTGAACCCCCTCACTTGCTTTATAGGCAGTTTCTTTTAAAAGTTTTTTGTTGCTGCTCTCAGTAAATAGCCCCATTTCTATTCAGATGATATTTTATTTTTTCAGGTACCAACTTTCTAGAAATACAGCTTCAGAAATACAACAGTTAAAGGTGTTACTAGAGTCCGTTAGAAGGAAGTAGAGCCCTAACCGGTTTGGCTCAGTGGATAGAGCGTCGGCCTGCGGACTGAAGGGTCCCAGGTTCGATTCTGGTCAAGGGCATGTACCTTGGTTGTGGGCACATCCCCAGTGGGGGGCATGCAGGAGGCAGCTGATCGATGTTTCTCTCTCATCGATGTTTCTAACTTTCTATCCCTCTCCCTTCCTCTCTGTAAAAATTCAATAAAATATATTTAAAAAAAAAAGAAGGAGGTAGAATTCTCAAGTTGTGTTTTTCATATCCTATATTAGTATTTGGTTTTTGAAAGCACAATTCTTTATGCCCCAAACTGAAAAATTTTAGACCCTTGTAGTAAGAAGGGAAAATTCCACCACAGTGATAAATGGCAGTGAGTAAACTGGCTATGATGAAGAATGAAAATTAGTTTGAATGAGTCTGACTCTCTGTTGTTTCCTTCATCTGTGTTTGACTGTGTTAAAAGCAGTAATTTTGTAATCTGGATGTTCAAAGGCTGGGAAGGGAAAGAGATCACAAACAATCTAGAAGAGAAAAGGTCTCTAGCATTCAGATTTTTTTATCCCTACTATATGTGATAGCCCAGAAAACAGCAATAATCTTTGACTTTTATTTTTAATTATTACTGTATTTTTAAAGAATTTATAGAAATAAAATGAACATTTTCATTACTCGTGTGGATATCTGGACCTGTAAAAACAAAAGGTATTCAAGAGGAAAAATTCTTGCATGGTTTTCTTAAATACAGATTATAGTGCATTGGGTGATAGGCCTCATCTCAAAAGGTGGAGTCCCTAAAACTGAATATGATACCTTCCTGTTGGGACCACCTCTGGCAATTGTGGGGCCTGGAAAAAAATAAAAGTGAAGGCCCTCATATATGTCTGAGTATTTAAAAGTTATAAATCCACTTAATAAATATACCCTCATTATGATCTGAAAGGCTAAGTTTGAACTTTAATTTCTCAGGCTCCTTGCCTTTTATTGCTGGCACCACGGGGCTATACCCCTCCCTCCCCCCCTTTTTTTTCTTCCTTACATCAAAGCTTCCTTTCACCCCATTGGCTTCCCTTAGGTCTAAGTGTGCTCAAACCAACATCTTAATTTACCCCTGAAAATCCCAGGGAAAAGGCTGATCAATCCTGAACTTGGGCTTTTGGGAAGGGAATTTCAGGGTCCTGGTATCCAGCTCATGGTCTAGAGCGGGTGGGCAGAGTGTGGGCGTGTTCCCTTGGTCCTGAGGAGGGGCTTAGCCACATGAGGGCCCAGACCCCAGGTCAGGGGCCCCTCTTGCCAGGCTGTTCGGTTTGTATATGATTTCACAAGCCATACATTTAAGAGGAAAGAAAGGGAAGTGGGAATTTGCGACTGTTGCATCTCAGAATAATTCTTTGTTAAATGAACATCAACATTTTAATCAAAATTAGTCCACAAATTGATATTCTAAAATACAATCTTTAGAAACAGGTATTTTTAAACTACACTTTGTAACTTGTTAATACATGTCTAACTGTATTCTAAAATACTCCTAAAAATCATAAACACATACTGCACCTATTGGCAGTGCTTATGAAAGGGAGGGGTTAATTTTTAAAGTCGAACAAGGTAAAAGATGGCCAAGGGCCATGGTTGTGGGTTGTTCTGACGGCTGAGTCCCAGACTGGTCCATAGTGAAGCTTCAGCCTGTGGTGGTAGTGCCAAGCCAGGTTAGACTTAACAGGATTAGATGGAGAGGCTGGGCTCGAGATTATCCCTGGGAACTAACTCGGGTCATGATTCCTGTTTTCATCTGTTTTTGTTCCTTTCTTGTGCTTCCACACGGGCAGTCGGACAGCTGGAAGTGTCACAGAAATATTTCAAGAGCCCTGTTTAGTAGTTTACATGGAAAGTTGTTGAATAATTCACATAACAAATGATTAGACAAGCACTTGTCCATCTGACTGAATTATTGTACGTGTTTGCCCACGCAGCATAGGAGGTGCAAGGCGTTTCCTCCTCCAGTGGGTATGCAGTGGCTGGATTGGCCCATCTAGTTATTGGGTTTCAGTCTTTTGTTGACACTGTTGTAAATGAAAGCAGCCCAAGTGAGCTCAGAGCAGTTGGGCTGGATAATTGTGAAGGATTCATGCTTGTTGCTGTTACCCCCAGTGTTTGCAGTGGGTTGTTTGCTTTGACTTTTGTTGAACTGTTGACAAAAGCATTAGATACAAATGGGAACAAATAAAGTGGTGAGATGCCAGGAGGGCTTGGCAGCAGTTGTGGTTTTCATTCTGACTTAAATGGGGGATGTCAGAACTTATCTAGATGGGAAATGGAAGGTGTAAAGTGTGTGTGTGTGTGTGTGTGTGTGTGTGTGTGTGTGTGTGTAGCTGTTTTCTTTTCAGGTACCAAACTGGAAAGTCCTTTGCTGTTTATTACCTTGGCTCAAAGAGGTGAGAGAATTAAGGAGCCACCATGTCTTATAACCTTTAAAAAGCCACCTTATACGTATGTCCTTCAGGTGTGTTGCTGGCCAGGAATGCTGTAACAGAAATAGTTTCTGGACTCCCCCTCCCCAACTTAGAAAAAAAAAAAGCTTTTTTAATAATGGAAGTATTTTGGCTTGGGGAGATGACAGGCATGACATTGAGGTAGAGAGGATTAAGAAAAACAGTATACGCTAAAATAGTATAGCTAGGAAAATGGAAGTCATTTACTGGAACGCTTTTAATTTGGTTTAAACAAAATACTCTTTTGTATATTCAAATTGGGAGTAGCTCAGCTGTTGTGAAGCCAGAAAATTAATGGTATTTTTAGTGAAATAGCAAAAGCATGTCAACAACATAGCTGCAGATGATAATGCTGGCACTTTATTCATGAGGAATTATCAATGCAGGTTACCGGACAGCATAGTGTGACTGAAAATGATTGAGTGTCGGGGAAGCCACTGTCCTTCTGCTCGGTGATTTCATTTTGCATTTAGTCCTTCCACAGGCTTCACTTGTGCATGTATTTTCCCTAGCACAAACCAAAATATAGAGTCTTCTTGGCTGAGGATTGTGTGCATATTTCTCCCTTTAAAATTTCTTGAAATGAAAGTTCTCTTTGAGTATTGCCTTAAAAGCTACAGAGTGTGTTTTCTGTGCGCAGATGGTCAGTGGAGGTGGGCAGGCTTCAGAGAAAAGCCTCTGCAGATTTCATCTGAATAGGTCTACAGGAGTTGTTTAAAGGCACTAACCAGCACAGCTCACCAGAATGCAGTAGGTGGATAACTGGCACAGAATTGCCTTCCCTGGCAAGGAAAGGATTTGGAATACTGGGGAGTCCCAGTGCTGGACCAAGGAGAAGCCTGGTGCTTCCTCTTTATGTGTTCTGTTCTCCTACCTCCTCTGTTACATTCCCCTCCCCTACGAGTGACAAGAACAATGGCTTGTACCTTTGTGTCATTGTTCTTTGGTTCCAATACCTCATATGACCAAGTCCTAAGGAATTATAGCGGGAAATGATAAGAATCTACTATGTTATGTTAAAAATGGGAATGGTAGACTATTTTGATCTTTTTAGCATCTCTGGTCCTAGAGACTAGTAGTCAATTGATAGGTGGTGACTTGATGGGTAAACAGAAATGGTAGTGTAAATTACGTGACTGTGCTCTGTAGTTTGCTAAAAAGAAACGCAAAATTAATGCTCCCCAGGTTTCAGCTCACAGGTGACATTTTGCTTATTTCAGTACTAGATGATTAAGTGTAGGGACCTAGATCTGAAGTTTGTAAGGAAGAAGCCCCTGAAAGATCTGGTACTGAGTGGAGGAAAATGCATCTCTGTGACTGAGAAGTTGGTGTCTTCCGGGGTTTTGTCCTCAGGAGACGGGGTGAGGAAATCATACAAGTTAGGAAACTTTAAAAGATAGTGAGGCAAGAAGTTTATCATTGTTAACAAGCTAGAAGAAGAAAAGAGAGATTGAGCTGAGACTCCAGACTTGACTCAGCATGACTCCAAGATTATGAGAGACCGTGGGCAAAAACACAATAAAAGGCTCACAAGTGAAAAGAATGAGTTCAAGAGAAATTGACTTAGCCAAGACAAATAGATTGGTACCTGCACCCCTCAGGCAGTGTCCAGAGCTACAAGAGTAAGCATATTTTGGAAGAGGCCGGTTTTATAGACAGATGGGTCTGTCTTCCCTCCTCCTCCTTTCCCACTACTCAATGGGTATTATTATGCTCACTGTGCTCTTACAGCTAAAATAACACACTTAAAAAGAGTGACTCAGGGTGGCTCTTTGTACGCTCTGTATGAACCACATTACTGAAGTGGGAAGCTGGTGTGTGTTGTGACCTATCCACATGTGACACCCTGTGACCTCTAGTCAGCCTGCAGGTGAGAGACAGTGCTGGGATACTGGTTAGAAACTCAAGCTCAGGAGTCAGGGGGCCTGGGTTCAACTCCTGCCTTTGACATTTACCAACCTGTGACTTTGGCGAGCTACTTCTCTCACATTCTGTTTACTCCTAACAGGGATAGTAAAGGCAACTTTTCAAAGGTGCCTGATACTTAGGTACTGTTTTTTTTTTGTTGTTGTTTTTTTGTTTTTTAGTACACAATATGGATAATTTGAAAATAACTTATTTTTCATTTATTCTTTTGGGGTTTAATCTTTAAATTAACTTGCATTCCACAGGCAAGCACCAGACTGACAGCAGAAAAGAAGTAAACTAGAAATGTGCCAGGCTGTGGGGAAAATTATTCTGGGATTAAAATTTTGCTGTAAAAAAAATCTACAAAATGGATCTTGTACGTGCAGATGGTTGAGAATTAACTTTAGCTGATCTGAGCACATATTTAATTCCAAAAGGGATTTCAGGTTTCGGGATAGTTCAGCCTCGGCTGAGAACGTGACTTTTATGTATTTTACAGCAAAAACCACTTGCCACTCATAATAGATGAAATTGGAGACCAAACAGGGAGAACCTTGTGGGTTCCTGTCAGTCTCAATCTAAATCCTCCTTTTACAAGTGATTGACCTGCTGTGCTGGCTCTGTGTGCTTCTGGTGGGAGGAGAAGCTACTAACTAGCCTGACAGGCACTGAGGGAGTGGCCTTCGACCATGGTCCTTGCGTTTTGCAGAGAGCCTCTGTTATTGCCATGTCAGATTATCTGTAAAATGGACTTCTCCTGCCAGTCTGGTAGGCCATAACAATTCTGGCGCCCCCCTAATTGTGTGGGGAGAAGGGAATACACCCAACAGATGCTTGTGGAGCAGGGGAGAGACTTGCTGCTTTCCATTATTTTACTACTCAGACGCCTAATCCCCTGTCAGCAAGGTTGGCTGTTTTGGAAAGGAACATATTTCCCTGCACTGTAACGCTGATTGATCTGCAGCTCCTTTTTTTCCCTTCAGGCTGAGTTAACAGGAGTCTCATGAGGCAGTGACAAGCAGACTGGAAACATATTTTGGCAGGGGTGCCTCTGAGGAAAAAAGGACATTTGCAATATTGAGGGTGCTCTGGGGACAGCAGGCCCAGGCCCAGCGGGGCAGGGTAAGGACGGAGCCCAGCCCTGTTTGAGAAATGCTCTCATAAATGTGAATGGTGAGAAGAGGCGGGTTCCCACGGGGTGATAGCCTGGTTGCTGTGTTTTCAGTAGCGAGTTTAGCCCCAGTTTCTCAAAAAATTGTCAGTCTGAAAGATTTTATACTGCCTGTGCTTTTTAGGCTGTTGGAATATTACTTTGCTTGTCTTCGCTTATTTTTTGGCGTGTGCCATTTCAGTGATCCGATCTCTCTGCACGCTATCTTTTTCAGAGCTTACCAAATGAGGGAACTCTCCTGTCACCTCTCATGGGGAGAGGCTGTCCAGAATGTGAATTCGCATTACTCAGAGTCACGCCAACAGGGTTCTAGCAAATTTCCATGTTATCTTAATAGGAATGATGAGAGGGCCAGAGTTCTGGAAAGAGGATCCACTCTGGGCATAGGGTGGTGCTTGCCCTCATGGGGAGGATGCTGACAGAGCCAGGTTTCCCACTGGGGCTGGGCCTCCAAGGGCATTTGAGCAGATAGGATGTCAGCTCTCCACGGTGCCAGGGCCACCTGGCAAAGCCTTGCAAGTGTCTTTCAGGTGACTGTTTTTATAAGAATTACCTCCTGGAAGTTCAGTGCCATCTCCCTAGATGATGTTTTCTTTGAGAATATGACCTGGGAACCATCAAGTGGCCCATTCAACAACCACCAAACCTTTGTATTTAGGAAAGTGATATCTCCACCAAAGGCCCAGGAAGCCTTGCTGGAGTCAGCTGTGCTTGAGAATTCCTGGCTCTTTGCATCTCTCTACTTTCTCCTACCTGAGATGTGGGAATCTGTTGAAGAGGAATTCAGATTTTTCTGGTTATCAAACTAAACAACAACCCTGTTTTTTTGTGGAGATTTATTTTGTTTAAAAGATAAGGAAAGGGATTGTGCATTAATGTAACTTAGAAACTTATTGAGAAAAGGATTCGAAGTGGAAACTTTCTACGCCACCATTAGAGTTCTGGTAAAGAAACAAGTGCAAGTGAGGGCAGGTGAGGTGTAGAACACTCTGAGCCCAGGGACTCAATTAAAAATGCTTTAAAAATGTAATTCCAATCAATTTGGATAGTCTTAGAACATTGCAAGATGTGTGAAAACATGCTTTAAATGCCAGCAACCAGTGAAAAGGGCACGGTTTCAGAAACCGTGCTATAAATTATCTGCCCTTGGCTTTCAAAAATGTGGGAGCTACATCACTGAAATATTCAGAATAAATATCAGAGAGAATTGTACATTCTACATTGCACATTCTACAAGGAATGAAATTTTTAAAGATCTAGTTTTGTTTGGCCTAAGATCCTAGAAATTTTTTTAATGGTTGTCACAACATTTTTTTTGGGAGACGTACAAATCAAATCTGATTATAACAAATATCTTTACAACAAAAATATCCTTATAACCAAACATTTTCTAGATCCCCAACCAGTTGTCCACTTACTTAAAACAATATTGAATGGAACCCAATTCCATTAAAAGAAAACAAAGTGGGTTAGTCTTGGACGTTTTTTCTTCATGTTTTCTTACCTCCTGGAATCCATGTACATGGATTGGTGGTAATTGATTTAAAAAATGTTTGTCTATCTTTGAAATATACTATATGATTTTTAAAATGTAGTTTCCCTTACAGATTACTTTCCATATTGAAGTATTTTCTTTTGTGGGAGGAGTCTACCCCAAATGAAATGCTCCTGTCGATTCCCTACTTTGCATGTTTTAGTTTGTTATTTTAATACCTAGGAAGTTTTTCATGTAAACTTTTCCATAAAAAGAAATTAAAAGTAGTAGCATAATTTACATTTCATTCATTGTCAGCCACCAAAACCATAAGCCACAACTAGATCAAATGTAGTAAATGTGAAACAAAACACAGGCTCAGAATAGTTGTAGTGATTGGTCATTGTCATGTGTGAGTAGTTTGTGCCCAGTTGCTTCCAGTCCTGGCTGTGTATGCCCTCCTCTGTGGCATGACTTTGTAGAGGGGCAGTTCTGGTCAGTGCCAGATGGCTCCTGCTTCTGGCTGGCCCTGGGCCCATCACCCTGGGTTCTTCCTCATAATTGCCCTCACCTTCTCTAGTCTTAGCACATGACACTTGCCTCAGGCTTTCCTTCCCAGATAAGAAAAATTCAGAGGTGGCTTATTGCTTTTTCTCTGTGTTTATGAAAATTGCTAGAAGGCTGCTTAGCACAGAATGAAAAGCGTGTGCTTTGTGGCTGCTGTCAAGGGTTCTAGAGACAACTCTGCCACCTGCTAGCTTTTTGACCTTGGACAATGATAAAAATAATTAGTGCTAAGGGTGCATTTACTGTGTGCTGGCCAGGTCCTTACTGCCTTCCTTTTGTTCAGTCATAAGAGCCCACTAAGGTGGAGTTTATTGTTATTTCTAAATTGCAAATGAGGAAAATAAGACACAGCAGCAGCCTAAGCAACTTGTCCACAGTCACCTAGAATGTAACCTATCAGCTGAGCTATTCAGAACCAAGTTAATCTCTAAAGCCCATCCTCTTAATCTCTATACCAGGGTCAGTTTAAACCTCATCTGGATGTACCTTACTTGGTGTACGCCAAGTAAATATTGGAGCCATCTATGAGGAGACCCAGCCTGCCATGCAGGAAGTCAATTAATAAGTGATACATGAGCTTCTTCCCTTTCTTGTCTATCACATCCACAAAAATCCAAACTAAATAGATGCTGATTTTGTATATCTGTAGCAATGCTGTTGTGATGTATTCTTTTGTGTGACTTACCTGTCATATTCCTTAGGGTATAAGCTTTGCACAAAGGGAGGAGGTGGCGTATTTTTAATAGTTCATATTTTGTATGTCTTCAAAATGGTGATTTGAGACCATTTTTATTTCACAGCATTTTGGAATGTCATCACACACACATAGTTCTATGTGTGTTTTGTGTTAAATGTCTCATATCTAGCAGATGTATCCTCCTCCTCTTACAGCTCAGAATCTGGTTAATTAAAATTTATGCAAATTAAAATATCTGACAAAGAATTTAACTTATAGTCTCATCAGTTTTTGGAGGTTAATAGGAATACTCTTACAATAATAGAATTCCTTAATTTGGATTTTATAGTTAGTTGTCATTTTCATTTCATGGAGAAGCAAGAGTAGTTTTTTGTTTTGCTTTGTATTTTTAAAAACCACTACCTACATTTAGTGATATTTTTTTAAACTAAATATCATAATAACTTATAATTTTTAAATTTATTTATGCTTTCTGATCTTTAATTGATGAACAGAGGCTCATGCTTTCAGTGTTTTGGCTGCTGACCTATCAACCGACTTTTGGAGATTTATGACATGAATTGAGGAGGGACTGACAAATACCTTTAGAATAGAATAAATGGGGTGGTTGGGTGGGAGTCATAGAGGAATGAGTGCTTGATTCCAGTGCTATATCAGTTTGTTGAGGATAACTGGAGGAATTAAGTTGAGGGCTGCATGTGATGGTGATTTATACTTTTAGAATACCAAATTAGGCCCCATGGCTTGACAAAAGCATTTTTGTACTGATTTGTGAATCCACTTAAAAAGAATTAAGACAGAGAAATTAAATCTCATTTATTCTACATTTAACAAGCCACCTTTATTGAAAACAAAAATAAAGCATGCTACCAGGCTATCCTGTAAATCCAGAATGTATAATCATTAACAGCTATTTGTGATGGGGGGGGGGGTGTTAATCATTTTCAAGATTCCTCTTTTGTTAACTAAGCACTGTCAGTGTCACTGTGATTAGTCATTTTGCTCCTCTTTTAAACACAATTTTCAGCTTACATTAGGGACTTAAAGTTAGGTGAAAGAGATCTTAGAATCCTATTCCAGCCAATTTGATCTGATTGGATCACAGGCATCATGCAAGATACTTAAACCTAGTGTGCCCTGGTAAAGAGAGGCAGTAAGGGAACCTATTTTATTACGCACATTTTATTCTACTGTCATATTTGATGATCTGTTAATTGCCACTGATATTTGTTTTAGATACTCTAATTAATGGGATCTTCACTGTTTTTGTTCCCCAAGGCCTTTCTAGCAAAGGGCACAGTGGATAAAGTAAATAAATTCTTGCTTTTGTTACCACTGACACTGTCTTGGTTAAGTAGTCTAACTCATTGATTTTTTTTTTTAAATATATTTTATTGATTTTTTACAGAGAGGAAGGGAGAGAGATAGAGAGTTAGAAACATCGATGAGAGAGAAACATCGATCAGCCGCCTCCTGCACATCTCCCACTGGGGATGTGCCCGCAACCCAGGTACATGCCCTTGACCGGAATCGAACCTGGGACCCTTCAGTCCGCAGGCCAACGCTCTATCCACTGAGCCAAACCGGTTTCGGCGATTTTTTTTTTTAAATATGTAGAAAGAAGGGGGGGAAAGCCAACTAGGGATATTGTAGAAAGAGCTCTGAACTGGGAATCGGGATCTGTCACCAGCATCTGACCTCGAGTGTGCCCTCTGTTCTCTTTCAGCCGCAGGTTTCTCATCATACTGCATGACTGGTCAGGTTCTCTTGAACCTAGAGTTTATTGGTGTATTCATGATAAGCCCTGTGAAGTATTTTTCTTATTAGTAGTATTTTACTATGCAGAAGTCCCAGTATATTAGAGCCAGGTGTTATTTTCCTCTGCATTCAGGTATTCTAAATGGAATGTTGGAGCTGACTCAGACATGTATTTCAAAATTTTTTTTCGATATTTTGATTTATTTTCTGTTTGAAGCTTTATTTCCCCAAAAAAATTCAGTGAGAATTTTGGATTTAGCCATGAATCAGTGGTATAATGGAAGGAGCCTAGATTTGGAATTGGATAGATTTAGGGTCAAATCACAGTCTTTCACAGACTAGGGATAGATGACTTAGCAAATTACGGTTTCTCCCAACAGTAATACTGTCATTTTCAAAATAATGACAACATTAATGATATTACCCATTTCATTGTGTTATTACAAAATCAAATGAGACAATGTGTGTAAAGTCCTTTGCAAAGTTCTTGGCAACCAGTCTCAGTTCCCAGTAAATACTAACATCATGTATTTAAAATGGTATTCTGGCTAATTGAAAACACTCCTTGCATGCTAAAAGTTGTAATGCCTAGATTAATTCAGTTTGTGGCATCTTCATGATTTTATCTTCTTCTGAAGATGCATCCACAGTAGAAACAGTATTAATAGCTTCACTAAGCATCTGGAGCGCGTGTTGTGGATCAGACATGTGGTCCATGTGCTTTCCGTGCCTTGTCACATTTTAGGGTGTCCTTTCCTTGTTCTTCAAGATTTTAATTACCTGTAAGTACTGGACTAAGGTAACAGCAGGGACAAGATGACAGTAGAAAATTTTAAATTTTTTAAAATTGATAATCGTGGGTCCTATAAACTTGTTAATAGTTACTTATTCATTAAGCTCTTTTATAAGATACTTCTGTATTCTGAAATTATATATAACCAAAACGAACTTATATTGAGTCTGCACTATCCTAGAAGTTTTAAGATGTGACATCCTCACAACCATCAGGATTTTTTAGGCTTATCATTAATTTCCTATCTGTATAAATGTGGTCTAATTGTGGTTGCTCTTTAACTTATAGAATCAGAAGTAGGCAATGTAAAAGATTCTTTACACTTACCAATCTCAGAAACTTCAGAAGGAACATTACTGAGAGGTTAACCTTACCCCAGATAGTCTTAGTAAAATTCTTTTTTCTGTGTTTGTGTGTAAAAGTGAGTATGAAATCAGAATCTTGTTAGCAAAGCAAGTAATAAGTGATGCAACTGCTATACAAGTTCAAGGAACTATTTAATACTGAATACAGTCCCTGTGTCTGTTTTAGAAAATAGTAGGAAATACGTGAACTATGAGGCAGAAAAGGAATTGTACACGGGCTTACCAAGGATCCAGGATATTTAGGTCCAGGGATGATGAGCTTCATCCAGTTACATATGATACTGTCTCTTTGATAATTAGAACCTGTGTTTCCTCGTAATTCTGACTCTGTCGACCTAATGTAGTAAGACCAAAAACAATCTGTAGACTTTAATCTGTACATATTGTATTCGATAAATGTACTAGTTTATCAACAGAATTTCATTGCCAGCTTGAATTTGAAACCACATGCAGACACCTTATTTTAATCCTAGCTTTGCTTCTTACTAACTATAGGACTTCAGACAAGTCCCTTCATTTGCTTTTACTTAGTATTAACATTAAAGTAATTGGACTGAAAGCTCTCTAAGCTTGTGTCTACATCTAAACATTAAGTTAAGATTCAGTCTGGGGCAAGTTATGTATTGAGTCTTGGATATACTCTATCCACTCTGGTAAAAGGAACTTGCCATCTGCCAATTCAATTAATGATATCTTTTGTTCTTCATGTTTAGGTATACCAATGAAAATGGCTTTCATGTATTTGTTAGATTTTGATAAGGGGCTTGCTGTATACAGATCTTGTAGCAGAAGCAAAGGTGAATTGGGCACAGACTTTTCCCCTATAGAGTGACAGGACATACACACTGAGAGGGTCAGAAGATTGCTAGCTTTCTTACTGGGTGTTTGAGCGTGTTCTCTTGGTATTTAGTGATTTGATTGGTAATTTATTAGGAAAGCCATGCTACATAAGTCCCAAAGATTCTTAACTACCTCCTAGATGTATTTTTTAATCTGCTCTTTTAATGACTCTTGTGTGGCAGAAGAAAATGCTACTAAAAGTCAAGTCTTAATTAGCTTGAACTCACCTCACAGGTGTATCTGGTGACCTATTCCTGTAAGAATCTGATGCCATAAAGAAGGCCACATTAGTTCAGCAGAGGTTGGCAATTGCTTAGAATTTGGATCTGAAATCACCACATCCTGTGGTTCTCTTAAGTTAAAATTTTATTTTAAAAGAGAGAGAGAGAGATAGATAAAATAAATTTGCCAACTCTTCTAAGATTAGACAGGCCCACAATCCCTTATCCACTACTCTGAAACCCAAAAAGCTCTGAAGGCAGGGTTTGTTTTTGCATCTCATTTGGTAACAAAACTGACTTGACTATAGAAATTTTAATGCTTGACTGTCGGGGTGTTATCTTAGATACTGCTATAGTAAATGTATCATTACTTTTCTCCTCAGATTATTAAAGTACTGAATTTCAAAGCACATCTGGCCCCAAAGGATTTTCTGACATGCAGTCTCTAGTTGTAGCCTTGGAATTTATGTGCTTATCTTATCTCTAACTTTTCAAGACTCTTTTAGGGCAAAGACCTTGTCCTTTTCAGCTTTGAACATCCTTGTATTCCTGTAACCTCTGTTATAGTAGTCATTTGTTACACTCTTGAATAAATCAGTGAAGGGGGAGAAGAATGTTCAGGCAGCTTTAGCCCATTCTACCCCAAATAAGTCAGCCAACATTTTCTCCAGTGTCCTAGACATAGTTAAAACATGAAACTGAGTTGACTAATAACTGAAGTTATCAGATCATGACTTACGACCTTTCCCCTGCATTTAAAATTATGAAAATTAAATTACTCAAGCATCTCCGAGTGGTGAAATGACTCCTGGGTGGAACTGGAGATCATATCTGCAGACCCTCATCTCTCCTTTCTGGAGTCCTATTTAGTGCACCCTGAGGAGTGAATGCTAGACTCTTGATAAGATTGTCATGGTGATAGTTTTTGGATGATAAAAATTGTAGGAATACACCACATTCTGTTTTAGCTACATGGACAAGGGGGTGGGCAAGCTATAGTCCACAGGCTAAGTCCATTTTCTGGGTTTGTTTGTAGCCTATGAGCTAAGACTAGTTTTTATATTTTTAACGAGTTGTAAACAAAGAAACAAGAATATGGTCATTCTTCTAGGACTTAGGTGGTACTTTTTTCATGAGATGCTAACCCTAAAAGATGAATGCTTTTTATCCCCCTTCAAAATTCTTTTCAGGAAGAAATTTTAATGAAAACGATATGTAGAATTAAGCTGAGCATAAACATGAGAATTCTTTTAATAATAAAATGTGGAGAGAACCAATTATAGAGCTTCCACAGTGCCTGTCGAGACTAATTTTACGATGGTATTCATTACTTTCGTCCCTTTATCTTAAAAATTCCTTTGATTCACAAAGTTGTATACACAATTTGAATACTGAAAATATTTTAAAAAATACTGATTTGGGAAAATAGTCACTGTTTTTTAAATAAATGACTTTTTAAAACTTAACGCTACATGGATAAATTATGTAATCCTGGAATATCAAGGTAATTTAGTGTGCATACTGTGAGACATTCTTTTTCCTCTGAATTATTTCAGGTACATCAGTATATCTTCTTTTATTACTCTATGAATTGATAAAGTGAGTAATGTCACTGACCTTTTCATATTCTTATTTCTTATGAGGGTATTAGTGAAAATCAGTTGAGGTCTACAGTGAGGTGTCCTATATTCTAATACCAGCTTTACTTCTTTCTATCTGTATGACCTTAAGCAGTCACTGAATCTTGCTAAAGTTCTGTTTGCTCATCACTAACATGGTGATAATAATACTATCCTAACAAACTTGTGGGGCGGAGGGCATATACAATGATATGTGGAAACAATCTGAAAATTAGGGAGTGTTTTCAGATGTTACTTGGTTTGAGTTTATGATCATTTACCATTTCTATATATTTTGATTCATTTCTTAAAGTATTAGTGTTTGTGTCAGCTGTCAGGGGAAGTCCTTTTCCCTGAGCTGGGCTTGGCTGATCTTGGCTGAACTTGCTCATGTGTCTTCAGTCAGCTGGGTGTTCTAGAATGTCTTCAGCTCAGGTAACCTGGCTCTTCCCCAGGGATCTCATTACCCTCCAGCAGGCTTGTTCTTTTGACAGTGGCATTGCCCAAGAGGGCCTCTCTTTGCATCAGGTATGTTACTGAGTCCTTGGCCAAAGCAAGTCACATAACCAAGTCTGACATCAGTATGACAGAGCACTGCCAAATGCAGATACAGGGAGGTGTGAAAAATCTTGGCCACTATTAAAGCTTGTCTACACAATGGTGTTGCAGGTAAAGAAAAATGTGCCCAAGTGGAAACAAGATTGTAGCCTGGTGTTATGAGTCCTGGTGGTCCCATGTTCTTATGAATTGCTTGCATAATTTCAGAGCTTACATACACTCACATTCCTCATCACTAAACTAGAGCCTTGGAAACCTCACAATCTGACTGCTGGGAAAGAAATAGCCCATGCCCAAATACACACTTCTTGTGTTTTAAATAATACAAAGAATATTGTTTCCAAGACAACTTTGATGAAATGTCAGCTTTCTCTAGGTTATCCTCATCCCTGCTGGGTAATTTGTATACTGCAGGAGTTTGTTTGGAAACATGCCTGTTGTTCTTTAAAATATGCTTAATGCTAGATTAGAGAACAGATTTTTTTTTTTTCTGTTTATGCAAGCTCATTTCTAAAGCATTTAAAGTAAAGAGCTTGGGCATGTATGGTATTTAAAAACCCTTCACATGATGTTTTTAAAACAGATCAATTTCAGCATTAAAATGTTAGGAATTCAGCCAAGGAAAATTCAACTTGGTTTGTATGGCTATAATGATAATGTATTATAGCCATCTTCTTTGAAAGTGATTGTACCAGCAGAACTGAACCTGGCGAATTACATAATTTAAGAGTGTTTGCCAGAAAAACGTTTTAGGGAGATTATTCAAGCCTTTTCTAAACAAAAGCAAAACGAAAGATGGATTTTATTATGAGGTACTTAAATTCCAAGAATAGTCATCACAAAATATCTAAAGATAACTCATGTGAATTGAACAGAAGGTCATATGTCTGAATGTGAATTATCACACTTAACTTCTTGGCAGATATTAGGATGTAAGAGAGTAGGATTTCTGCTTTTTAGCTATGTTGGCTTGAATTTTGAAAAGGTCCTGAGTTTGCTTATTGCTTACCCGAAAAGTAGTTTCAGATCAGAAGTAACTTCATGATTGAAACTTTATTGATGGCACATATTGACTCCTAAGTAATAAAGAACATTTATGTATCCACATTATTTAGGCATATCATTAAACTTAAAAAAATTTTTTTTCCAAGGAAATAGCTCATGTACTTTTAGCTCTTCTTCAACCCAGTAGCCCTGTGTCTCAAAGGACCTACCATATATTGCATAAGGAGCATTTTTGTGGGTCTGTCACACCTTGTTTGCTGCCTTCACTCATTTAAGTTGCTGCCTTCACTCACTTAAGTTGAGTCAGAGAATGTTTGGATGGTCATGTTATCATTTTTGTATTGTAAATATTGTTTTCTGGAGAAGGACTACAGGTTGAATTCCTTAGGTGGAGATGATGCAAGGGTCCAAAAGAAATAGGAAATGGATGGGAGAACTTTTGTATAGGGATCCTAGCTTTAAAAAAGCCAGCCATATGGATATGGTGAGAAAGTCATCTAGAAGAAATAGTTACTGAGATATTTCAGTGACATTGTCATCATTGCTGCTAGTTGGTGTGGGGACAGGCAAGTACATAAACTAGAAAGAAGGCGGCCATGTGAAGGTAGGGGCAGGTATTGGAGTTATGCTGCCACAAACCCAGCAATGCTGGATTTGCCAGCAACCACCAGAATCTAGAGGCAAGGAAGGACTTTTCCCAGAACTTTCAGAGTGGCCTGCGGACACCTTGATCTTGGGCCTCTATTCTCTAGAACTGTGGAAGAATACATTTATATTGTTTTAACCTACCTGCTTTGTTGGAAGTATGTTAGGTCAGCCCTAGGAAACCAATATGGCTCCCAAGAGTTAAGTTTATCTGTCAGCATCTATATATAATAAGCCACAAAATTGTTATGTGTTAAATGTTTTCAAAAATTTGTTATCCCATGCCTAGCCAAGTGTCAGCACTGAGCTATAGCTGTGGGGCTATAGTGGTTAAAAAAGACAATGAAGTGTCTACCCTCATGGAGCTTACATTTCATTGGGGGGAGACACATTCATTATATGATTAACAAGTCTGATGAAATTGTCTCAGTTGGCTTCTATATAGCCTACATTCTTGTTCCTTTTTTTTTTTTTCATCCCCTGGAATTCTAATTGACCTTTCAATCCAGTCTTAGATGAAGCAACAAACTTGCCCATGGGCTTGGGTGGCCCGTGCAGTAGTGCAGAGCACAGTCACAGTCCTGACTTGTGCAACCCACATCCTCTGCAGTCACATGTAGAGGCCCCTTGGATGCCACATTTTCCACATTTTTTTCCCTCTTCTTCCTCTCCCTTCAAAAAAATAGCCTTTCTAAGTTTTGTTTGTTTGTTTGTTTGTTTTGGGGGGGAGGGGCTTTGCACATTTTAAGGTCCTTTCATCTTTCGTTTTTACAGAATTTGTAAGTTTTCACTTCATACATGTTTGATAGAGTTCTTGGCCTAAGTCAAATAGATATGAACCCAGATCTGTCAGACTTAATGAATCAGGCCCCGTTGTCATTCCCTTGACCTCTTTTGTGTCCTCTTTTATTAATGGTGTTTTGCTGCTCTAGAAACCAGTTTGTTTCTTTTCACAGTATCCAGGCATCATTTCTTGTGCCTGTTATTAAAATCAGAGGACTGGATTGTCTTCTAGATTTGTCTGAGTTACGTTGCGTGAGTTACATCATTCCTTGGGATTCAGGTTTCTTCCTATATGAAGTGAAGGGGTTGAAGCAGATAGGTAGGTGCTCCTCGAACCTTTAATGAGCATAAGAAGCACGCATGTGACTTAAAATGCAGATTCTGATTCAGTAGGTCTGGGGAGTTGGGGCCAGAGATGCAGAATTTCTAGCAAGTGCTCACATCTCAGTGCTGCTGGACCGTGCACCACACTGTGTGTAGCAAGGGGCTAGATGTCTTCTCTGGTCTCTCCCAGCTAACTATGAGAACTTTCCTGCCTTGTTTGGTAGAGCCTATTAGTAGCTGCGACCTTCACACTGAGCCCCACTGCTTGCTGGTCTTCACATTCCGGGATTCTTACCATCTCTGCACACTGTGTTCAAAGGAGAGTGTGAAGTACACTCGGTGCCATCCGATAGTGCTCCATAGACCTGCTGTCTGAACTTCTTGTTTTATAGCTTGCCCCCCCCCCCTTTTTTCTGAGTCTAAAGCTAAACCCACTATCCAATGCATAATTAGCATTCTCCTTCAGGCTACATAGTTCTTGTGGCTATTTGCCTTGGGTTTCCCCCATTCCTTCATCACACAGCAATGGTAGATTTATAATCATCCTGCTAACTATGATTAAATGTCTCAGTTCTTTTGCTTTATGTGGCGTTCTTGGCCACTTAATTACACCACATTAAATGGTATGTTGTTGCTGTCAGTGCAGTTGGGTTGCATTGTGGATAGCATCTTTGGGTATTTTGAAAAATGTTCCTGTCATACAATTTGAGCTGGTAAATAGAAATGCTGAGCATGCATAAATGCGTTTAAGAAATTATTTCTTTATTACTGTTTAGTTGAACTGATGGTGACACTAAACATCAAGGCTTTGATGTTTTATACGGCATTCTTCCCCACTAATTAACTTCATTAGCACAGTTAATTACTGGGAAAAAATACTGTATAAAACATCAAAGTCTCGATGTTTAATCACAGCTTAAAAAAGAAGTTTTATACTCTTCGATTGCCACATACATTCCAATTACCCGAAGGAAGGTCAAAATTTCTGTTTTCACTCTTCTGGCCTTCAAAGCTTTTCCCGATTCTTTTCTGGTTGACCATTAGTTACTGGAGCCTGGCGAAATGTAGACAAGCTGACAATGGCATATGCAGGGCGAAATACCTTCCCACCAGCCTAACTGAGACTCCGTTTTTGCAAAGGCAGTGAAGACCTCTCCTCTAATGTGCTGATGGTGGGTTGGAGGGTGCAACTCAAGGAGTTTTTCTTGTAGCCACTGTTTATATGATTAGTTTAGAGCCTCTTCATTTTTCTATATGTTAACACATGTTGCCCTTCTGAGCCACTTCTCTAATGTCTGATAGGCATGTTTCCCTAGTGAACTCAGACTGCAAAGCTGAGGAAACATACTTTAAAGGGATAGGGTTGCTTACTGGAATTCTTAAATGACCAGTAGTCAAACAACAAGAACTCCTCAAGTGTTTCCCTGTGGTGTGTGTTAGATCAGTTTTTATAGTTTTATTTTTTTAATCAAGTGGGGTTTACAATAGCAATAATGTAATTCAGATAAGCAATTATTGTAATTGACCTTGGCAATGAGTATCCTTGGCTTTTACCACAGTTTGCTTAATACCTGAGGAGGGCCAATTATCTCATAATGCCCACTTTATTGAGGTTATTGTTTTAATTGTGGCAATCAAAATACATCACTTTGTCAGCATTGTAGGGTCACACATGGGAACACCACATTCAGGCATTCAGAGAGCATATAAAGAGCATCATGCCTCATTTTGTGACATGGTTGTGATTGAATTGTTCTCTCTCCCAACTCCAAACTTTGATTTTGAAATATGTTATTTCTTACTAGTTAAATGTAGTTCATCATGAGAACAACCACAGAGATCAAGTCACTACCATGGAGCTAACTGTGTGCCCTGTGAAAGGGCTGGAGGTGTGGTGGGTGCTAATGGGTAGGTGGGACTCGTTGATGAGGCCTTATACCTGACAGCAGTCACAGTGCCTGCTGATTCGCAGTATGCCTAAGACCAGAGGCTCTCAGCCTCTGAATCACCTGGGGGCTTCCAAAGAGTCAGGCTGGGCCCGGGCTGGCCTATTTTTGTTTCGGGATTTGTTTGTTTTTTAAGCTCCATAGGTAATTCTGACAAGCAGCCAGGGTTGAATTTTGTTTGAAACCTGCCGGTTTGTCTTATCTCTCCCAGCTCATGACCTTGTCCATTGTCCCACAAGACAGGGCACCTTTTGGGGGGCTTTGCTGCTCTGTACCTTTCTCCTTCCTTCATTTCCTCAAAAACAGCCTCCTCACATGCCCGAAACTCCGCAGTCCGGGTGTGGGCCCTGCAGTGTTTTCTTCCCCATCCCAAGCAGTTCCTGGGCCTGTGTCTCCCATGGGAAGTCTCAGTGGATAACGCCCACTTCTGAAACCTGAGAGCACCATTTTTTATTAATGTCTCCCTGTGCTTTTATAATTCAGTTTTCTGTTGATCCTGGAAATGTGTCTTCCTTTCCTTTATTCCAAGTTTCTTTGAGTAAGGATCAGCATTTATGCTTCAGCATCTATCTCAAATACCTGGTCTACCACTCTGTGGAAATGCAATTCAGGTTTATTAGATCAGCAGTTCTAACCCTCCCAGTTGTGTTTCTCCCTTCTGTAATAAACTCAGAGGATGTGGGTCCCACGAGCCACTTGAGGTTGGGAGCATTCTTGTGGGCTACCTAAGACTCCTGCCCTTTCTTTTTCCAGTAAGAGCCTATATCAGATTGCAGATGCATAAGATGACATCAGTATGTTGACACACTTGATTCCATTCTAATTATACACATGCATATATACTTACACACACCCATGCATACTTATGTGCACACACATACCCAATATTTGTATGAGTCAATGGGTTACACCTCTATATGTCTCTCAATCCATCTTCTTCCCTTCTCCAGCACCTTTTCCAGTCTGAGACACCAGCATCTCCCCAGACGCTGCTTCCCTCCAAAGCTCTGTTACCTTGCAGGCCCACTCAAGCCCACGCTGACAACACTTGTAAAGCAGGGACACCAAAAGTGATGACAGCTCAGCTTGGATGAGCTGATTGGGAATTTTACTATTTTATTTTTAACATACCTATAAGGTTATAGTGTGTGCTTAGTATTGGGCAACACAGTCTCTTCTGTTCTGAAGTGCTTTTAAAAGTATTACTCTGACTCCGGTCCTAGAACTTTCTGAAGATCTCCTGGGAGATTTTAATACACACATGTATGTCATCTCATTTTCCCCTTCGGTGGCACTTAGCATAAAACCCAGACTTCACCATGGCCTGCTGGGCCCTGCCCAGCCCCTCTCTCCTCCCCACATTGTCTCCTCATGCTCTCCCTCCATGGCCGCACCTAGCCTTCTTGTCCCTCCAGTATCACCTTAAGTTTTCCCCTTCGGAGCCTATGCCTGGGCCATTCCTTCTGTCTGCAGCATTGTTTTCCTGGCTATTCAAGTGGTTGGCTCCAACATTTGTTTTCAGTGTCAGACTGAATGTTGTCTCTTTGAAGAGGCCACCGCTGACCACTTCGTTGTCTCAGTCTTAGCATTCTGTTTATCTCTGCTGTACCACATTGTCATTTGTACTTTTTTAAAATTAATTTTATTAATAATAATTTAATTGACTTTATTTGTGCATGACTTACTAGAACGAGTGCTCTATGAGGGCAGGGTCCTCCTCCTCTCTTTAATTGTGTTCCCAGTCTCAGTGCTGTAGGGCCCAGCAGGCTGCCTGGCACATAGTTGGGACTCCATTCAGCAGCTGACGGTATTCAGTTATTAAGAAGGGATACGTGCTGTGTTCCCTCACCCCATTAGTCCTGATGCCTCACTCACTTTAGAGTCATTTGTCAGGTTCCATTGTCACTCTTAATTCAAGGTCATGCTAAAAGGTGGGTTTGACATGCATTCTACAGATAAGAAGAAAGAGCTGAACTTTGAAAGGGGGCACCAAGCAGAGAAGGCAGGTAGATGCCTAGACTGAAGAACATGCCGTCTGAAATGTTTGAATCTGGACAGTCGGTTTTCCCCAGAATCCAAGGCTTGAGGAAGTGCCAATTGACCTCTTTCAAAGGAAGGCCAAGAGGAGACAGTCACAGCCTCACTGCTGCTCTCCAGGCCTCCTGCTGTGCCTGGATTGGGTTGAGTTGCTAGTAAAGGCTTGGCCTTTGACTTTTAGGTCAGATTCCAGAAATAAGCATGAAAGGAAGAGTAGTGTGTCTGCCACTTCATGTAGTTATCTCATTTAGACTTTATGACAATTCAGTAGGATAAATATCCTTATCTCTATTTTACAGGTATGAAAATTGAGGCCTTGAGAGGTTAACGTTGCCAGTACACAGTTAATAAGTACTGGAGTTGAGATTTGAAACCGGAGTGCTCTTCACTCTGGAGCAGCAATTTTCAACTGGTGTGCCGCAAGAATTTGTGAAGCGTGCAGTATCTGACTATTGAGTCAGGGGCACTGACCTCTTTTCCCTTAGATTATCAAATTAAAAAATGGTAAGAGCCAGCACAACAATAGCTGTCCTGTATGAGTGAATCAAAATTACCCCCCCCCCTTTTTTGTCATGTCAGCAAAGACTGTATTTTTTGGTGTGCCGCAAAATTTTAGTAATTTATGCGTGCCATGAGATGAATAAGGTTGAAAATCCCCGCTAGAGCCTGTAATTATTATTCCATTCCATCCCCTTCCCTCTAGACCCCACAGTGCTGTGACACTGGTGCCTTATTCACTTGGTGTCCCCAGTGTCTAGCAAAGAGTAGCCATTCAGCTACACTACAGGATTCGACTGGCGTCACAACATGAGCCTTTGCTTGCAGAGCCTATTATTCTTCAGATAGAGGAGTAAAGCCTCATTTTTCCATTTACTAACTAATATTGAAAGTACTAGAGCAGTGGTCGGCAAGCCGCGGCTTGTGAGCCACATGCGGCTCTTTGGCCCCTTAAGTGTGGCTCTTCCACAAAATACCACGTGCGGGCACGCACGTACAGTGCAATTGAAACTTAGTGGCCCATGTGCAGAAGTTGGTTTTCGGCCTGGGCGAGTCTATTTTGAAGAAGTGGCATTAGAAGAAGTGGGGGTACGTTCGCTGAAGTCGACCCCTCAGATTGAGGACGTTTTTAGCAAAGGCCAGCTTAGGAGTACCCTAATTAAGTTAATAACAATGTACCTACCTATATAGTTTAAGTTTAAAAAATTTGGCTCTCAAAAGAAATTTCAGTCGTTGTACTGTTGATATTTGGCTCTGTTGACTAATGAGTTTGCCGACCACTGTACTAGAGAGTCACCTGCTTTCAGTGGTCTGGCTGGCTTTGTCAAGGCTGCTAATGGCCTTTCTGACCTACTCTCTATTCCCCGTAGAAGGAAGGCCATGGGTACCTGCTCTAGCAAACTTTGTCAATGGCTCAAAGGTCTGCGACATGACATTTTTATTAATCCTGTGCTCATGGATGCTTTTTTGTATGGACTAGGTTGTGGAATCTTCTGCATCTAAGGTGCCTGTTCCCTGGATGCTTATAAATCAAAAGATTAGCATAATAGTAGACTGTTGGCTGACAGCAGAGGGCTGTCCTGTAATGGTGTGTGTGTGTGTGTGTGTGTGTGTGTGTGTGTGTGTGTGTGTGTGTGTACACGTACACACACACACATGTGAAGAGACTGACGTGCCACAAAAATCATACCTACACTTGTAGTTATTTTTATCTTTATTCATTTGTTTAGCAAATACTTACTAGAGTGTAATTATGCTACAAAGTGCAGGATGTCCTTCCAGCCATATTTCCTATTAAATAGCAAAGGCATTCCACTGAGCTGATGTTCTTCCTTTTTAATAAAATAGTGATTGATCGAATGGTATTCGCCTCGTTTCTCAGTGTGGTGAGTGAGAGGATTTTCTTCTAGTCCATTTTCAGCATGCTGCTATTACCGCACCATTTAGCTCGATGCCAAATTGCAGTTGGCTCCATTCAGTTCTGTTTACCCGAGTAGCACTATAATGATTAAATGTCACTGGGTACACTGAGTATACAAAAGTAATTAACCTAAAAGGACATGTTAGAATAAGGGTCAACAACCTCTTTAGCCCATAGTGCAACTGGCAGGACTAAGTATTGACAGAGGTATTGCTGGCAGGTGGGGGCCGGGTAAGGGGGAGGGAGATGGAGGAGGGAAAGGTCAGAGGAGTAGGAGCTGCAGAGCAGCACTCACACTTGCTTGGGATGGCAAGTAGACAGAGCTCTGGGACATTTTCCATAGTGACCTATGATTATTTGAGGGGAGCAGGGAGATTTGACCTTGACCTGATTTCCCTTTCAGCAACTCAGCCCTGGTTGGACCGGAGTCATTGTGGCACATGTTTGATGAATTGACCTGTTCTTCCAATGTTTGTTTATTTTGTTCAAATACTCACAACTTTAGGTCTAAGTTGTCAAATGAAAGCTGCGGCTTGAAATCATTTCTTTGGAATGATTTTAAATTATGTCTCTAAGTAGCTGTGTCTCATTTGTTTTCATTCCTCTGTATACTGAAGTCATTGTTAAACTGACATTAATGCTTTCTATACAAAAAATTCACATAGAGTTCTAGATGATGGTCTATGATTTAAAAATAGACCAATGTAAAGCTCTTTAAAAAACAAAACAAAAAGTATTATATTGTCTACCCTATATTTGGCTTTCTCTTTCATCACCTGTATGGTGGTGATTTACTATCCAGGAAAAAAAAAAAGCAAGTACTGAGGATTTTTTTCTTTTTACTGCATACCTCCTTGAGGGATAGACATTTCCAGGAATTCCCCAGGGATCCCCATTCTCCAAATAAGCAGCCACAGAAAAACTGCTGGTGCTGTACTCTTCACGTGGTGGTCAGTTAAGCAGGATTCATTTAAATCCTACCTTTTCAGTGGCCAGACTTGAGTGAGATTTGTTTCTCCCTGGTCACAAACATACATGATGAAAGATGAGGACAAGGACTAACCAGTTGAAAAGTGTCTCCCTTATGCTGAAGATTTATCTCTTTTTGAATAAAGAAAAATTGGAGGCCTTGATACAATTATGCAACAACACATATTTCTTGCATGCCTACCCAGAGGTCAAGCCTGTGCTAACCTTGGGGGAAGGGGCCTGTGCGTTTGATTAGAGGAGCAAACAGGGAAAAGGCACCACTATTGACCTTCTCTACCTGGTACCATTCTGATCTTTGTTTCACTTTTATTTTTTGTATTACCTCTTGATATCAGCACAGTCCTGAAAATTGTTTTACCGCTATATCACTTTCAAAATTACCACTTTTGAAGGTTGTCTCCTTCCTTTGGTGTGCCTACATACATGCCCCTGCATATACCACACACACACACACACACACACACACACACACACACACAGAGCTATTCTTCTGACTCTGGCAATCATATTGAGCGCTAAGAATACAAAGAAGTAAGATACAATAGTGCATGCCTGTTAGGAATGCCTAATCTCTAATCTCAACATAATGAAAATAATGTGGGCACAAGGAAGGCATATGCATAAGCATTGGTGCATGAGCAAGTCAAGTGCTATACTCATTTGTTTGTCCAGCAACTGTTCATTGAGGCATTAAAGCAAGTACTGGATTTTCATGTGATGAAACCAGGCATAGACCTTGCCTTCCAGGAACTTCTAATCAAAATAATAGTTGTGATACAAATGCTAGGAAATTTTAAAAGGGGGCTTTGATAGAGATTTTCAGGAGGAATCTTGGATAGCATCATTCACCAGATCTTTCTAAGAAGGTGGCATATAAAGCTGAGATATAAACGGTGGAAAGAGGTTAGTCACTCGGAGTCTGGGGAAAAGAGTTCTTGGCAGAAGCCTGTGCTGAGAGGTGAAAGAGATGGGGTGTCAGCACTCCAAGGAAAAGAGGCTTTCAGCTGAGATTGGAGGAAAGAGGCAGCAGCCACATCGGGCCTGTACTTCTATAAAGCACTAGATGCTTCTATTAATAGGTGTTGATTCCTATTCAAGAAATTTTAGACCTATGCCATCTAATATGGTAGCCACAAGCCACATGTGGTTATTGAGCCCCAGAAATATATGGCCAGTCCAAATTGAGATGTGCTAAAGTGTGCACCAGATTTTAAATACCTAGTACTAAAAAAGAATGCAAAATATCTCATTAATAATTTAGATATTGATTACATGTTGACATGGCGTTTTTGGATGGATACATTGGGCTAAATAAAATTCATTAAAATTTTATATGTTTATTTTAATTTTTTTAAATCTGGCTACTAGAAAAACTTAAAATACATATGTAGCTCATATTCTGTTTCTGTCTGTCCGTTATGTTCTAGAACACAACTCATGTCAATACTTTAATGAAAGGCCTTAAAACCACATTGACTAAGTGATCACTAAAAACTATTTCACCCTTTGTGGTGGTACAAAGAAGACCTGGAGTTTTTAAGGATTAGCAATCCTAAAACTGCTAGGCAGCCTACCTTTAAATTGATGTACTGTCATTTCCTTCTCTTTTCCTGTGGAATTACCCTCCAAGATTATAGAGTACATTTGCATACATAATACATAAGGATATATATGAGGCTCTGTAGAGTTAACACTCTTTGGAAGAAAAAAAAATGTTTAGCCTTTCAGATAGATTAAAACAGTTTACTGGAAAAAAATAGCAACATGAAAATACTTCCTTTTTCAATAAATGTTAATAGTTACTAAAATGAGGATTCTGGTCCATTAAGATACAGCTTGCCAAGTCTTAAAGCTGAGTCACTTATTTTCTCTGAGCAGCTAGCTACCCTACTTTAGCTTCTTTCAAAGCAGCTGTTAGAAAAAGTATGTACATATTTTGATTCAAGAACAGAGCACAGTAGAAGAATAAATCTAACACCAATTCACCCTCCCAGAAAATTCAGGAAGGAAATTTTTGGGCTCCACCCCCCTTGTTTTTAGGGCAATCAAACTCCTATACTGATTTGTATTTGTCAATGAGACTTAGTAACATCCTATCTAATAAAGAGGGAATATGTTAATTGACCCTCATGCCATCACAAAGATGGTGGCGCCCACAGCCAATAAGGAGGGAATATGCTAATTGACTGTCCTGCCCTCAAAGATGGCGGCACCCATAGCCACAAGATGGCGGCACCCAGTCCCCTCAGCCCCACTGGGGCTGCAGGCATGTGGCAAGGACGTGCCTGCCCCCAGGCAGGCCTGACCACTCCATGTGCCTGCCTCTGGAGACCCCCAGTCCCCTCAGTCACCCAGGGCCGGCATGAGGCACAGGCAAACCTCAGATGGCAGCTGCCCAGCCGCCCAGGGCCACCCAAGGCTCAGGTAACCAGGGCCAGCCGAGGCTTGCCCTGCCAGCAGTGGCAGCAGCAGATGTGTGATTGGGCGTCGCCTTCCCCTGATCACTGGGTTGCCTCCCACCCCAGAGGGCTCCCAGACTGTGAGAGGGGGCAGGCCGGGCTGAGGGACCCCCCCCCACCCCCCCCTCCAGTGCATGAATTTTCATTCACCGGGCCTCTAGTTGATTATAAGGCAATAGGTAAATGAATGATTTAGGATATATTTGATAGGTGCTAAACAGAAAAAAGTAATCTCAGAATAAGGTGGTGAGTCTTTATGATTAATTTACATAGTGTCTGCATACAAGATTTGTAGAAGGAAGGGATTTCTTGGTGGAGTACAAGTGCACTTAGGAATGTTAGGTCTTGCAAACTTGGAGGAGGTCCATTGGATTGGAGAGCATGCAGTGGCCTTGGGTGATTAGACAGTTTACTTGTAAAAGATGTAAGTGACTTCTGTGCTACATTTATGTGCACTGGCTTTTTTTTTCCTTTTTTTTTTTTTTACAGTCTGTGGGAGGCTGTTAATCCTCTGCCATCTCTAAACTCAGGAGTGAGATTACTTGACTAATTTAGCTTGTGCTTGGGCTCTCCTCCATCAGTGGTCAGGGAATGTACTTGTCCTCTCTCAATTCCTCTAGTTCCTTCCTCATGTGAACCAGTTTGGACCACATGCAGCCAATGGCTGTCAAGAGGAAACTAAGGCGCCTACACAAGATTTAAACCTATATCTTTGGTGTCAAAGCATCTTGTTCCAGCAGCTCAGCTCACCAGCTAAAGTAACAGTATTTAATGAAATTTCTGGGGTGGAGCCAACAGCTTTATTCCAGGAAGAGGAAATAACAGTCAAGAAACCCCAAGAGGACATTAAGATAATGTTCTAATTTAAAATCAATTTTATTGATGCCTTATAAATTATTACGGCATTTTATCCTGACCAAGTAATACATAATGCTGAGTCCATGGCAACAAAACATGAGTGACTGAATACCGGAGTGCTGTATATTGTACCACATGAAGGAAAAAACTATGTCGGACTTCTGTATTCTAAGTACTTTCACCTCAGGGATCCTTATTGGAGGGCAAGGGTACTCAGTAAATACTGAGTGAATCCATAATTGGACTACGATTGTGTGGTGGGTTCCACATTAGCAGTAGCTCTTCGAGGTGCTGAGTGCTGTGCTTCACAGCATGCAAGCACTCCTGAATCCTTGCAGCAACCTTCCAAGGAAGTACTCCTATTATCCTCGTTTTACCCACCGGGGAAACAGAAGCTTGGAGAGATTCATTAACTTGTCCGTGGTCGTACAACAAATGGTACAGCCTGGCTTTGAGCCCAGGGCTCTCTGACTCGAGTACCCATAGCATGACCATTGTAGCTACTGCCTCTCTGATTTGATAGAATTTTGATTATCTGCAAAAGAAATTCATTGTAAACCAAGTGTGTCTTATCCGAGGAGAAGTTGGAAGACAAAGACAACAATGGAACATTTTAAAGAACATGTTGTTCATGAAATGTTATAAAAGGTGAAACCTTTATTAAGAACAGACTCATTACTTTATATGGAGATTATATTAAATCTTGTTTTAGCAAGGGCAGGTCTGCAGAAAGTCCCAGTCATTTTTGAAGATGAATTTTGATTTACATTAATTTGAAAAAAGTGAGTTCTTTGAGGGTTATATACAGATTGTGTTTTTAATGACTTCCTTAATTTTAAAAAGCTTTATTGTAATGAGCAATAAACTGACACCATAGTCAAGTATTTCACCACTAACATGTGAGACATTTTAAGCTAATTTACATACAATTGCATGTGTTATCAGGCAGTAAGATATGTGCATTTTGACCAAATAATTTTTTTTAAAGTTCTTATATTTACTTTTTCCCAGTTGAGGATTATTTTTTTCATCTCTCCTGGTTATTTCCTTATAAATGAGATAATAAACTTTAAAATGTTTTATCAGTTAAAAAGAGCTCTGTAAACAGGAATATGTAAACATTTTGTTTACATAAAATCTCAATCAGAAATGCACTGGGATGGGGTTTGGTGTACATAGGTTTATTCAGGATACTCTTTTTCTTCAGGACTTGCTGAAAGTATTTTGTAACTGAAATGCCTGAGGACTGGTGACCAGAGTTGATTCTGAATGACTGTGGTTGTGGGTTTCTGCTTAGAAGTGGGTTTAGTCCCTCTGGAGCTCCAGGAGTACATTGGCCTTTCTGAATTCAAGGAAGTCACCAATATTCGTCTCTGCTCTAGGTATTGGTCTTTTGCAGAGGAAATGGTAATTGGGTACTTTGGTTATAGCATCAGTAAAGGGTCTACAAGGCTCATGACCCTGTCCTCTCCATCCTACCCATCCCCACTGCCATAAACAGACTCCCCCTGAATTATTCCTGACCAAACTAATTCCTGTACAGAATGAACTACAGGTAGAGTAGATTTTTGTGGTGTCCCTGCCCTGTCATCATCCCCTTCATCTGTTTGAAAATGGATTTACCATTTGGTGCCAAGTAGTTGGGGTATTAGAAGGCTGTAGCTGATGGTCACACAGATAGTAACGAAGGAGTTGAGAGTTCTTGATCCTGGTTGTCCAGTTGGCCTTTAGCATATTCTTTCTGGTTGGAATCTTGTAAGTGAGCAGGGAAGTCTGAGCGCTGCACCTATGCAAAGGGAAAGCATAATCAGCTTGATGTGCATTTGAAATCAAATTAGAAAGTCCAATGTGGAGGTGGTATTTATAGTCCTGCCTGCAATATTGAACCAAAAGCTTACTGTGATTGTTGAAAGGAGACGTTTTGGTTAATAGCAGCCTATTGAAACCCTATCATTATGGACCATTTGTATATCTATGCTGAAGGGGTAGTGCTACACAAATACCTAGAATAGTCCTTATGTGAGGCTTAAAATAGAAAATCCACACCAGCTCTAATGTAAATAGAGTGCAGTCCACAGTAGTGCTGAGTTGCTATTGTAGAGGGCTCAGTTGTCTGCCTGGGACTGTGCCTTGTACCTTATGTGGATTCTTTCACTAAGTTCTCCAAGCAGTGCAGTTGAGGAAGTGGGTGGGGTGTTGTTGACCACAGACGGGTTGAAACTGAGCAGCATCCCCAAGGCTACACACCTATTAAGTGGAAAACTCTAGACTCAAACCCAGGCAGTCTGACTCAGAGAGATGCTCTTGCCTGCTAGTAAAGTCTGGGCTACCTGTTATTAAAATTAGCTAATTATAACAATACTACCTCTTCTAGGGGTAATCGTTTTTATAGAACTCTTTCTTATACAAGGCCATCTTTGATCCTGAGGTGGCAGAGGAATAAAGTGAAGGGGCGAGTCATCTCTTTAGTTTGCTGGAGGTATCACTTTTTCCAGCTGACTTGTCAAACAGTCTTACTAAGTCTAGGTTGGATTTCAAACTAGGATCTATAATTTTTCTCATTTTGAGATAAACATAATTTGTAATGTTACTTATAACTGTCTTTAAAGCTTATCTCTTACTAACAAAGCAATAATTTTCCGTAGAATAAGGCTTATAAATTATTTTCCTTAGTTTCTCCTTGTTTATTTCCCTCCTCTTTTTCTTTCATTAAACCTCTATCTTGTTCTTTTTAATATTCCAATAGAAGTGTTCATTTTTTAAAAATACAGAGCTTTATTAAAAGTTAATTCTAGATGATTGTTTTATTTTTCAGAGCTTCTTACTAAATATTCACATTTAAGGTATTTTGCCCTCTTTAGATTGGCCACAGGCTTTCTGTTCATAACAAATTTGCTAGTATATTTATATGATCAAACTGTAGTAAGAAAATATTTATGTTTAATGTTTCTAGATGTATAGATTTTTACAGAATCATGATGCAGCTCCAGTAGTTTCTTATGTAGTAAGAGAGGGAAAGAGCTAAGCTTTTAAAATCAGAATAAAGAAATTAATGTAAGCGTTTCTTGTAAAAGTGAGATGCTGTTTTATCGGCATTTATTTAATCCCTCCTGTTCACATGCCCAGCAAAGACCGAGGTGGTCTTCAGTGGCAGAATGGTGGATTTGTAAGATTCATGAGAGTCCATGCCAAGTCCAATTTGATTCCAGAGCAATCATGCTATTAAACATCGCTTATTGCCCCAGTGCCCATTGTTCAGCTTAACCTTTAAATGCTAGTGATAATTAACTACTTTATTGTTCTACCAGGAAACTCCAACATGTACCTCTGATCTACAGTAAAATTCACAAATAAAATATTGCTCTTTGTATATGTGTGCCAATAAATAAGCATAAAAATCTAAATAAGCATTATTTAGTATTAATTTTTAAGAAAGTACTTAATCATTATTTACAAATCAATTTGTCCTTTTGGATAGAATGGAAATAACTTTTAATAAAGTATATCAGAATCAAAATATTCAGATAGTTATTAATCATACATATGTACATTAATTTTTTTAAAATATCAAATTAGTAGGATTAAGGTATTTAGACGTAGGTTATCACTTCTCGGTCTTTTGGCTAAAATCGATTGTAGAAGTAGTGAAGGAGTAAAGGTGAAGAAGAGACAGACATTCCATATTGCCAGTTCCAAGGGGCATCACTACTCAGATCTTACTGTAGCGAATGGTTTCCCGTGGAATTGTTCAGCCTAGAGGCCAATCTGAAGGAAAATGTATCATAGGAATTTGGGATTAAGATTTTAAGGAATTGCAGAGGGGATGTTTTGTCATTTATGTTCAACAACATTTCTGGGCAGTTCTGTGCCGCTCCCTATGCCAGGTTCCCCTGCCCCCAGGATCCTACAGCTGGAGTGGGAAGTGGCCTTGCAAACAAATAGCCATAAATTGATTATCAGGGCTCTGTTCCTTGGGTGAACAAAATGTTAAGGGGACAGAGGAATGAGTGAGTAATTCTACCTACCAGTGTCTGAAGGAGCTTTGAAAAGTGATAGTAGAGCTGGTTCTTAAGAATGAGGAAATTTCAAACGATGTTGAGGGAAAGGGCATTCTCGGGAGCCTGGCAAAAAGGCTACAGATGCAATATAAATACACGGAGAATGGGGGAACAATACTAGGTAAGCTCATAATGCTGAGAGAAGCCAGGACCCTGCATCGGAGCAAGAAGTGAAGGCCTTTAGAAAAGAAACTCTGCTCAGATATTTGGATGGTGGGAAACCACTTGTTGATTTTTTAGGGATTCAGTTTGTTAAATATCTGGGAAGTATGAGTCTCGGAAATGTAGAGGATAGACTGGAGAGGGGAGGAACTAGATAAGGGGCTCTGGCATTAACTGTGGTAACTCACAGATGATGGTTGTGTGCATGATTTCAGTGGAGCGATGGTGATAAAAACCTGAGTTCATTGGGCCATGGTGTGAAAGCAAAGCAGAAGCATTGAACCAAGTCTTATATCTTGGGATGGAGGACTCAGTGGAGATATATGATCGTCAAGAAGCAATCCACTTTTAACACCGTTTGGCTTCTAATGTTTTAGTCTTCCTCCTTACTAAATAATGCCTGCCATCTTTTCTGCCACTAAGCTTAAGGATGAATGTTTGATATGGATAATTACAGGTTTTGGTGCATGCGTGAAGAGTATTCATAAAAAACCTTGAGAGGAATTGGTACAGGAAGGAAGAATTTAGAAATATCCAGCCCCTATCAGTGGGAACCCACTCACTGGTCATTCTCATGGTTCTACTCTAAACTCCCACCTTATATCCCTGCCTTTGGAGCTGGTGGTGGAGTTGTCATCACTACAGATGACCACTAGGGAGTGATCTCATGGTAACTACACCAGCCCGGGTGAGGAAAAAGTTTATTGGTTTTCCTCTAACAACATGCTTGAAAGTTTAGCCAGAAAGGAGAATGTGGCATCATGGTACAATGGAAGTAAAACAGAATATAGAGCCCAAAGTTCTGGTTATCACACTGCCTTCCATAGTTAGTTAAAATGTCCTTGGAAATTTTGTGTATCTTTATATGTGTTCATTATTACTAGCAAACTAAGATAAAGGGAAAAAAGTACAGGAGTTAATTTTATTATTTTTATTTATTTATTTGTTTGTTTAAAGTATTACAAATAGTAGTACACATGTCTCCTTTTTCCCCCATTGACCTCCCTCCAGCCTTCTCTATCCCCCTCCCCCGCACATGCCTTTACACCTTGCCTCCCTCACCCCCCAGTGTCTGTGTCCATTGGCTATCCTTATATGCATGTATACAAGTCCTTTGGTTGATCTCTTACGCCCCCCCCTCCCCAACCCTTCCCTGCCTTCCTGCTGTAGTTTGACAGTCTGTTCGATGCTTCTTTGTCTCTGTATCTATTTCTGTTCATCAGTTTATGATGTTCATTATATTCCATAAATGAGTGAGATCATGTGATATTTATCTTTCTCTGACTGGCTTATTTCGCTTAGCATAATGCTCTCCAGTTCCATCCATGTGGTGTTGCAAATGGTAAGAATTCCTTCTTTTTTACAGCATCGTAGTATTCCATTGTGTAGATGTACCACAATTTTCTAATCCACTCATCTGCTGTAGGGCAATTTAGGCCTGTTTCCAAATCTTAGCTATTGTAAATCGTGCTGCTATGAACATAGGGGTGCATATATCCTTTCTGATTGGTGTTTCTGTTTTCTTGGGATATATACCTAGAAGTGATATTACTGGGTCAAGTGGCAGTTCCATTTTTAATTTTTTGAGGAAACACCATACTGTTTTCCACAGTGGCTTCACCAATCTGCATTCCCACCAGCAGTGCAAGAGGGTTCCTTTTTCTCAGTATCCTCTCCAGCACTTGTCTTTTGTTGATGACAGCTATTCTAACAGGTGTGAGATGGTACCTCATGGTTGTTTTGATTTGCATCTCTAGGATGATTAGTGACTTTGAACATGTTTTCATATGTCCCTTGGCCTTCTGTATGTCCTCTTTCAAAAAGTGTCTGTTTAGGTCCTTTGCTCATTTTTTGATTGGATTGTTTATCTTCCTTTTGTTAAGTTGTATGAGTTCCCTATAAATTGTGGAGATTAAACCCTTATCAGAGATAACATTGGCAAATATGTTCTCCCATGCAGTGGGCTTTCTTGTTTTGTTGATGGTTTCTTTTGCTGTGCAGAAGCTTTTTATTTTGATGTAGTCCCATTTGTTTATTTTCTCCTTACTTTCCATTGCCCTAGGAGTTGTGTCGGTAAAGATTTTGCTACAACAAATGTCTGCTATTTTGCTAAGGAGTTAATTTTATAGAAGACCTTCACTGAACAATTTTCTGAACTGATTTGGATGCCAGGCAAGGATATTCTTGTGGTGATTCTTTGTTCTTCCTAGAACTATTGTTCTTATCTTCAAGTATTCTTGCCCTTTAAATCAGCCCTTTGCGACCTCAGGTTGGGCTAATTTAGCACTTGGAGTCTTGCGCTGGTGCCTACTAAGGGACTGGCTTCTCAGGCGTTTTCAGTCCTCCCTCAGCTGGTTAGCCCTGCACTCAGCCCTGAGCCTTCTCTTACACCTCACCTTTATGGAGGTCTTTCTGAAACTGAGCCACTAGCCACTTAGTTCTTAAGGTTAGTTCCAGTTTTTATCAGTGCTTTCTTTACTTCTTCATCTATGGGTTTAAGCTCTCAAACCATCTAGATGTGCCCAGTAACCACTTGGCCTTAATGGCAGACAGACTCATTCATTCGCTGTGCTTCAGATCTTGTCTGTGGTATTTGTTTTCTGTGTATGGAACTCCTCAGGTTAAGAGCTCTTTGAAAGAGCAGAGATGACAGAGGTGACATGAGCTCATACAGATTGCCCCTGACCTTGATCCCGACGAAGGAGGGACCACCTTCCTCCACTCCCTGAGCCTAATGGGGTACCTAGGATTCCAGAGAGAAAAAAGAGTGGGGTTATACTAGCTCCAGGAGTCAGAAAGGAATAAAGTGTATTTTTGTAGGTGTAGGTTTTATTGTTTTGTTTTAATCTGTCACTGCACCTCCCAAGCCCTTAAGGTGTGGGATGAAGCAAAATTCTGTAAATTGTGCACATGATCATCATATTAGGATGCTTCAATCCCCAAAGAGTACCTCTCCTCGTTTTCTCATTGAGGAACTACTAAGTATCTCTCAAGTTGACCTCTAAATTATTCAGTTTCTCTGTAGAGCCTTAAAATACTGACTTCCCATTAACCAGCCAACTTCAAAAAAAGAAGCCTGCCTCTTCTTCCTTACTTTTTCTCTTGTATTTACCTCCTTTCTCAGTTCTCTAAAGCTCCTTTAATAGTTTAATATTAGCAACTCATTTAGACAAAGCCATTCTCTGTCTTTGGAGTTTGCGCTATTCCCTGCCTCCTTTTAATTCCTCTGTTCCCTCTGTCTCATCTCTGATTCTGTCTTGTTTTTTCCTTTTTTCCTGCTCCTCTTCTCTTTCTTCTTTTTCTCCTTGTTTTTCTCTCTATATCTGTTTTCTTTTTCACTTCCTTCTCTCTTCTATTTCTTGATACCAGCTTTGCAAGTGTGTACTAATGAACAAAAAGGAGATAAAGTCTCAAAATGATAAAGGACTTGTATGCATGCATATAAGCAATACCCAATGGACACAGACACTAGTGGGGTGAGGGCACGAGCCGGGGGGATAAGGACACATATGTAATACCTTAATCAATAAAGAAAAAAAATAAAATTAAAAAAACAACAACACACTGTTAAATGGCTGATAGTCTCTCAACCTTGCTTCCCTTTCTGATTTCAGAGCTCTTCAGTATCTCCGTCAGCCAGTTTCCGAGGTGCTGAGAAGCACAGAAACTCCACAGACTACTCCTCTGATAGCAAAAAGCAGAAAACTGAAGAAAAGGAAATTGCAGCTCGTTATGTAGGTTCATTCACCTTTGCTTTGGGGGAGGCCAGTTTACCTTGCTTTTTATCAGTAGCCATGTTATTCTTTAACTGTTACCAGCCAAAACTAGAATACAGGATAACAACATCCTAAGAAGGAGGAAAATTTATTGCAGTCAAAGTTTTGTCTTAACTGATTAGCCCGAAGTCCTGTAGTGCACACATGTATGTGTCGAGAACAGAGTGCTTTATCTGGCAACTAATAGAAAAGTTGGGTGTTCTATATTATTATTTCTATAGATGTATTTGTTTCCCTCCATATATTTTCAGGTGGCTGAATTTTTTGTGGTCAGCTAGAAATGTGAAAGAAAAATACAAAATCATAGGAAACCTGTTACAATGTTTAGATGACCTCCTGTGCTGAGGAGTACAGAAAGCCTATGGTCTCGGACTTGCAGAGACATCCAGTATGTCCCTGGCGTTGGTTGACACTCATTTTTCTTCAGTGACTGGTTCTTTAGGTCGCGTAGTAAAGGGAGCAAGCTGGATGGGATGGGGATGGAGGCAAGCAGTCCCCACTCTACCTCCTGTGATGATGCCTAGCAGGACTGCAGGCCTGAAGGGCGGACCGGGGGTGGGGTGGGGAGTGTAGGCTGAAAATGAGGATTTTCATGTGAAAACTGCCAATTTTAAAATTATGGCTACTTACACCCGGATTTTAAAAAAACACTAACAGAACAAACACATCACACCCATGTGTAGGCAGATTCAGTGTGGGTGTGCCAGTTTGCTGCTGATACTATAGGGTAACAAGGAAGCTATAAGCTTCAATTTTTCAAACTGTAGAATGGAATCATCATATTACCTACCTCAGAGCTTCCGGCATGAGGATTAAAGGACATAGTACACTGTAGAGTGTTTAGCATGGTTTGATCGTTTGGTACAGTTCATTTTTATAAGACATGACCAGTTAGTCTGGACTTAACTTCTGTGATTTTTTTTTTTTTTTAAACTGGGGGAGGAGATAATACTTGTCACTTGTCAATACAGGACAGCGATGGTGAGAAGAGTGATGACAACTTGGTGGTTGACGTCTCCAATGAGGTATGTTTACGGCTCGTTTAACTTCCTATTTTTACCCAGCTTTAACAATGACTAGTGTCCTAAAAATTGGTATCCACAATGTTTTCTTAATTTCTAAAAGGACCTGCTTTATAGTTACCTGGAAAATTTGTGTAATACTGACTTTCTATGGTACCGATCTTTGTTATTGCAATTATTTTCTGTGATGTGCAAGTGAGTTTTGCTACCACCACAAATGCATACCAGACCTCTGAGTTAGCCTATAGATCTTATTGACAAGTGACTTGCCAATTTTTAGAGTTTGGATTTTTGTTTTAAATAAATACTGTAAATTTGTAGTATTTTCTTTGACCTCGATACTGAATATTTTCTTCAGTGATTTGGTGACTCTTACCTATTCCAGAACATTTTGCGCTTCTAAGCTATTAAATACATAACAGTTAGAAACGTCCACACCCACGTGCTCAGCATTGTGAATGTTCCATGCTGCATTAATACCCGAGATGTTACTTTGTAGGATCCGTCTTCCCCTCGAGGGAGCCCAGCACATTCCCCCAGAGAGAATGGCCTGGACAAGACTCGCCTGCTCAAGAAAGATGCCCCCATCAGCCCAGCCTCAATTGCATCCTCCAGCAGTACTCCTTCCTCCAAATCCAAAGAACTTAGCCTTGTAAGCAGTTCACCATCTTTCTCAGTATTGCTGTTTCAGGATGGTTGGGTTTGACCTTTTTTTTTCTTTTCACATTTTTCTATAGGACATTTATTTCCAAATGTATGTATATGTTCAGCATTTCAAGTTTAATTTGACAAGCATTTTTGGGAACAGATGGGTTTACCGACTTGTCAGTGATGGATGTTTGTCTTGTGAGTCTTTCTGCCAGGCGAGAGGGGGGAGGTGGGGACATTGAGTAAAACATGTCTTAGTGAGATGGAGAAAAACATAGTGGGTCACAGCGATAGATTAGCACCTGTGTCTATGGGCAATTTAGTTTTTGGCATGGATGTTGATTTTGTTGCTAGTTTTGGGTTGAATTACACGCTATATATGACTGCAGTAATTTTCCTTTTCTATCTAAAAAATATTCTCTCATTTAAAAAAAATCCACCTTGACACTCACTACAAATCAGAAATGCAAATGTAACTGCTCGCAAGTCAGGGTGATCTCCTCATAACCCCTTCTGTGGCTATGCAGTTAATTTTGTTTTTTGTGGCGCCCTCCTTTTTCCTCACCTGTTATTTCCTTGTAACATAACATTAACAACAACAACAAAAATACAAATTTAGTTTTTAAGTAACCTTTTGAAATCACTGCTAAAAGAAAGAAAATTCATCAGTTTTTCTGCAAATTAATGGAGTATGTCTGACCGAGAGCTAGATTAATTTTTTTAAAATATATTTTATTGATTTTTTATAGAGAGGAAGGGAGAGGGAGAGAGATAGTTAGAAACATCGATGAGAGAAACATCGATTCAGCTGCCTCTTGCACGCCCCCTACTGGGGATGTGCCCGCAACCCGGGTACATGCCCTTGACTGGAATCGAACCTGGGACCCTTCAGTCCCCAGGCCGACGCTCTATCCGCTGAGCCAAACCGGTTAGGGCACTAGATTAATTTTTTTGTTTGTTTGTTTCTCGGGCCTTTTTGCCTTTTAGTAATGACAACTCCTCTGTGCTGATCTGTATGATGATTCAGGCTTGGATCTTTTCTAATGGGATCTGTTAACCCGGAAGTCCCAGTGACTTAAACTGTCCACCAGGAGCCCAACTCAAACCATTCAATATTAAAGCCACCAGCAAGTGGCTGTCATAGAACGCATGACCTGTCCGCCTCCATAGGACACTCACCGGTTTTCTGGAAGTGGTCTACTTTACTCTAGTAAATTCAGCTTCCTTGTATGTTCTCCTGAACATTGGTTTTGTGGTCTCGGGGGACTCTTTTTAGCTTTCTTTAATTAATGAAAATAAAGGCCCAAACTGAAGAACCTTTTCCTGTTTTTCTTTTTTCTTTACCTTTTAAAATGTAAAACATCATTGTTTTTAAACATCATTCTTAAAACTGTGTTCTCATTGCCAGTGTATCTTATTGCATCTCTTGTTAGAATGAAAAATCTACTACTCCTGTTTCAAAGTCCAATACCCCTACTCCACGAACCGATGCACCCACCCCAGGCAGTAATTCCACTCCTGGATTGAGGCCTGTACCTGGAAAACCACCAGGTGTCGACCCCTTGGGTTAGTAAAAAAAAAGTTTTCTCCATATTTATATGTTGCTTGTTTTTTACAGAAATTAAAGCAGTTTAAAGAGTACAGTTCTTTAAGAGTATTAATAACCAGCATTTATTGGCTGTTTGACTAAGTTATTTAACCCGACCAGGCATGATGTACCTACTATGTCTGGCACATAGTAGATGTTTAGTAAAATAGAGTGAATGAACGAACTCTGATGAAGGCCTGAATGATTTTTGAGAATATAAAAATAAGCTTATTTGAATCATTGATCCTATTTTTAATGTATATAAGAATGTCTTCATTATTGTTACCTGTGTTCTTTGTTTTTCTCTTTCCTCCTCCGTCCTTGCCTGTAGCTTCAAGCCTAAGGACCCCAATGGCAGTTCCTTGTCCATATCCAACCCCGTTTGGGATCGTGCCCCATGCTGGGATGAATGGGGAGCTGACCAGCCCTGGAGCCGCCTATGCAGGGCTGCACAACATCTCCCCGCAGATGAGTGCTGCTGCTGCTGCCGCCGCCGCAGCCGCTGCCTATGGGAGATCACCAGTGGTACGTCTGAGGGTTTTTTACAAAATAAACATTTCAGAGCACAGAGGATTGTTCATGCATGTTCTTTTAATGCGGTCTGTATAATTTGAGTTATTTATAGTGTGTATTTATAAATTAAACTATACGTAATTATATCATGAGATCCATTTTCTCTTGAGGGAATTTCTTTTTTTAATTTATATTCCATTTAAAAATTTTTTAAATGTACCAAAGTACAACAAGTAGTTTAATAATTTTGTGAGTGCTTCCTTTCCTTCATAAGCATGAATAATTAGCAGTATATTTTTAAGTATATGCCACTCCCAATTATGTTACCTTGAAATCATACACATCCCATCATTTCATCAATAAATAGATAATTCCATATATGTTTCTAAAATGTTATTTTTAAAGAATCTGTTCTCCCAGGTTTTAGAAAAGATATTAAGATGAAATGAGTAAATGTAACTGTCTGTTTTTATTATTTTTCTTGCAAAAAAAAATGTAGGTTGGATTTGATCCACACCATCACATGCGTGTGCCAGCAATACCTCCAAACCTGACAGGCATTCCAGGAGGAAAACCGTGAGTATCTCTGTCCCCCACCTCACCATGCGCCAGGCCCTGGGCTCTGCTGGCCCTTTAAACTTTGGGCACTGCTAGACAGTGTAGGGCAGTTCCCGCGGCTTGCATTTTTTTCTGTGCAAAGTATTTTCCATTTTCTCTTAGCATAAGGAAAGAGGTAATGAGGTGGGGTTTGTGTTTTCAATTTAAAATCTTGAGCTGCTAATATGAAAATGCAAATTGCTGAGGCATCTCCAGCAATCAGGTTTTCTCTACGTCTGTTACTGTTTTCGAGGCAATTCTTTTGTTGCCTTAAAAAAAAAGTCTCATATGTAAACCTGGATGCTCAAAATTTGAGCATGTTGGGAAAAGACATGCCAGACTTTAACGGCTGAAAAGAAAGAAGTGTGGTTTTATGCTCAATTGTGTTTCCGGAAAAGGTGGCTTGCTCTGTTGTCAGCTGGCTTCTTGTCTTGGGAGCTGGGTATTTGGAGTCCCTGTATTCACAGCCCCCTTGAGTCATGAATGCGAAACCTGTACACATCATTGTTCCAGCCTCTTCTTGAACATTCCAATCTTGCCATATCTCATTCCACATCCTTCATTTCAATCCAGTGTAACTTTCAGTTAATATAACCGTAGACAGGTCTCTCTGCTATTTGGCTTCATCTTCCCAGATACAAAGCATTTACTATAAAATAACACTGGCTTTTCCTTTAAAATCCCAGCTCGCTTCCTCTCTCCTTCCTCTCTTTTGGGAAGTGTACCCTCAGGCCCTCCCTACCTTATTAGTCACATGTGCTTTCTATCCTCATTGCTCTTTCCACTGGCATCCTGTCTGTCACCTTTACACACCATATAAATGCTGCTTCCCCAATCACTACTGCTTTCTCACCTGCCCTCTGCTTTCATAACTTGGCCCTTAGTAGCAGCTAAATCCCCTTCACACAGAGGCTTCCCTACTGGATTGCCTACCTTGGGACATTTGCTCTCTCTGGTCCTTCATGCACATTCAGGTCTTCTGTGGCCTATTGTCTCACTTCAGGTCTATACTAAGGTGTCACTTTGAGTGTTCAGCCTTAACAACCCTATCTAAAATAGCATCCTCCTTGCCTTTTCTCCCCGTCCTTCTTTTCTGTTCCTTGCCTTTTTCATACTTGCCTATAGCCATTATCTGTCTCTCCCCACTTGAATATAAGTTCCATGATAACAGAGCAGAAGAGCTCTTGGCTGTTCAGTTACAGAAGTGCCTAGAATGGTACCTGGTTCATAGTTGTTGATCACAATTTATACCTATTGGATGGATGGATGGATGGATGGATGGATGGATGGATGGAAGAAAATATGTGCCAATCTCTCCCTTTTCTGACCTCCCATTGCTTAGTTATTTACTAAGTATACACTCAGGGACTGGTCACATTTTTGTTTCCTATGTGTTCTCTTTCTCTCCCCAAGTTGCCTGCCCCTCAGTGTTAATCATTCCTGACCATAATCCTTTTCTTCACTTTCCACCTGATACATCAAACTCTTGGTTCTTCTTTCTGTAATTTACTGCTTTACAGACGCTTTTCTGTTGGATCAGACACGTGCTGGCTCTGTAGTCAAGTTGCTCAGTAAATATTTGACTGATTAATAAGGGAGGCAAGACAAATTAGACTTCAAGTTCCTTGAGAGTTGAAGGTATAATCAATTATCATAAAATTCTGTGTACTTATGTGTGTTCTGGAAATAGTTGTTTACTGACAAGTCTTGTTGATCAAGAACTCTGATGTATTTGAAGGTGAAAAGTTTGGTCTATTGCAAGCAGTGACTAAATAACAGGGTCAAGGGATTAATCAAATAACTCAAATACCTATGAGTTCTATATGAAGCTATGGGGATGGAGGAGTCCCTTAGGGAAGAGGCATCATCCCGTGTTCAGGTTCTGCCGTCACTGCTTAAACAGCAGTTGCACCCGCAGCTATAGTAAAACCACCAGAGCAGATGAGGTGGTGCTTCTCTCAGCTGCTGCCCAGAGGCTCCCTTCCTTCCCCCAGTCTTGACTCCCAGTATTATAAACATTGTGAAAGCCTTTTAGAAGGGTTGATGGGTTGGAGGATGGTTGAGAAATTTTGTTCCTAGGAGTGATAAGAGTCACAACTAATGTAATTGGCAGATGATACCAGGAATCCCAAAGAGAATGTGGGATGGTCCTCAGAGTATGGGTTCTGGAGTGAGGCAGATGCAAGTTCGATTCTGACTCTGCCAATTGACAACTGTGAAGAGAGTGACTTCATTCAGTTTCTTAACTTTGTGAGCTTCAGTTGGCTTATCTGTAAACTAGGGCTTGCATCACCAAACAAGGAGGATGTGAGGATGAAATAAGACAATATGTTACATGTTTAGTACCATGTTTGATACACAGTAGCTATTCACTCAACTGCAGTATTATTTTCTGTTTAACTTTGCCCCAGGGTTTTACCAGTTTTTCAACCTCATATTGTAGGGTGCAGAAATGGCCAAAGAAGTTTAGATTGAGTACATTAAACTCTGCATTCCTGTTATTGCTATGTCTTTCTATAACAGCATCAAGGCATACATTCACATTCATTTACACATATAGAGATAATATACTTTTATTATAGATGTTTACAGAAGAAATGATTATAATGATTATGTGACTCTTCAGATTATAAGATACAAAATTGTGAAACTTTGTGTTGTGCATACTTTTCAACAGAAAAACTATATTTTGTGCTAGAACATTTATATATATATAAAAGGCTAATATGCTAAGTGTCCGTCCAGGTAATGACATCATGTAGCAATGCCCGGCTTCCTCTCCCTAGCGGTTAGCCTCCTTGCAGTTTCTTCAGCCCAGGAACACGACTTGCTTTATAGCCAGGTGGAAACATTTTACTCTTTAACCACATGCCTGTGAAGCGTTTCCCATGCCTCATCTCATTTGATCCTTACAGAAGTCCTGGAGTAGGTAGATAGGAGACTTGGTGGAATCCTATTTTCTTTTCATTAGCTGGAAAATGGAGATTTAGAAAGCTTAGAAATGTGACCCTACTAAAAAGAAGTAAGAAATGGTGGAACTTGAAAATGACTTCAGGTTTTCTCACTGCACAGAATATAGTCAAACACTGCTGCAATTAAATATTTTACCCTTTGTTCTCCCTGTGTGATCTACAATAATCTGCTTCATGTTGATATTTACTGCTGTGTTGCTGACAATTACCTGAAAGAGAAGTTGGGGTGCTTCACTGGGCTGGAAGAAGTTTAGCTAAATCAGAAAGCCAGTCTAATTAAGCAAGTTTATCTATATATATAAAAGGCTAAGCTGACTCACGCTTGTAAGATACATTTAAAGCTCTCGCTGGCACCAATCGCACACGTGCGTGTTTCAGTCTGTCATTGTCGATCGTGAATTTGGTTGACACTTCTATTATAGAGAAAGGGCGAATAGCGCTATTAAAATATTTCTTCTAATTAATTTCCTTTCAGTGTGCACGGATCCGTGCACCAGGACACTAGTAAAACAGAATAAATCACCTAAGGTCTCCCCCACCCCACACATACACACACACACACACACACACACACACACACACACACAGAGTAACTGCCCTTCCCCAGAAAGACTTTAAGAGTTGAGCATCTCTGTCCTAATTAGTTTTACAAAATGAATTGCTAGGTATTATAAAAAATTATAATTAAATGCATGTTCTAAACTAATGAATAAAATAGCATTTATTTGATAATTCACATTGGGTGCTCTCGTCTCTTCTGGTGAATTAGCAAGGGTTCCACTCAGTATGTAATTGGAATGACAACATAGTTTAATTTCAACATAAGCCAAAATGGACTTTCTCTCTCAACTCTGCTTAAATGAGGCTTCTATAAATAGTGTGAAACTATTCGATTAAAACCATGGTACTAATTGTATTATAGGCTATGGCATGTGAATTCAGCCATAACAAAGACCTCAGGTTTATGGGGTTTAGGCTGCTCACAATTCAGAAGTCTTTTCATGCTGGTTTTTTGTTTTTTTTTTGTTTTTTTTGGTTTTCATTTTTTGAATAAAGCAAGATTTTTCAAAATAGGAACAATGCTTGAACCATGGTAAATCCTTAAGTATTTGTTGACTGGCTAACCTACTAGTAAGTTCATATGCTACTTACAGAACCTACTTTTCTATCATACTTTATAAAGTATAACAGCCAGACCTTTAATTGTGAATTCAAGGTCTAGTTCAGTCTTGAAACATTGAAAAATTGGAGAAGGTGTTGCAAAGTATGAGAAGGGAGAATGTAACATTACAGAATTGGGCCTCTTAGAGAGGGTAAAGGAGGTGGATTGTGGGAAGGCCAAGGACCTTCTTTAAGCTGGGATTTCATCAAAAGGTGATGATCCAAATAAAATAATTGTAATGAGCTTTTTTAAAAAAAAGAATGATTTGCAGATTCGTTGATTGTTTGAAGTATAGTTCTGTCAGAAAGTTCAAACTTCCTATGTTCTCTTCACCATCTGCTTTAGAGATCCATTCTTAGCTTTAGAGATCCATTCTTAGCTCTTAGTAGCTTCATCTGCCTGTGTGCACGGCTGGTCACTATATATTTCTCTGGCTCCCCGCACCCTCTCCCTCCAGCCCTGTGTTTCTAGGTATTTGCTGGTCTTCTCAGCTAGGCATCATGAGTATGTATTACTTCCTCTTCAAATTCATCATATTCACAAAATCCCTCTCCCAATTTACCCATTTTTCAGTAACTACTAATATTGTTTCTTTTTTTCCTGAAGTCAGAAACTCAGTTATTATTGGCTCCTTCCTCACATCTCATAATTTCAGTCCTACAGAATCTTCTATCTGTTGCTTCTAGTGAGTTATCCTTCTTCTCCTTCCTAGTTCAGGACCCTCATTACCTCTCATCTAGATTATTGAAATAAGTGTGTGTTATTCCTCCTACCATCATACTCCTTGTTACCAAATATATATTATATATAGGCCCGGTGCACAAAAATTTGTGCACTCGGGGGGGGGGGAAGAGGGGTTCACTGAATCTATTATAACATCAATGC
>NW_005871079.1:7328358-7389013 GCF_000147115.1 Myotis lucifugus
CACATACAGAGCAGGGTGGATCAGGGGGTTGGGGCGCCGCCCTCTATCACCCACAGAGCAGGGCCAATCAGGGGGTTGGGGCGCCACCACTGTCACACTCAGGGCAGGGCCGATGGGGAGGTTATGGCTCTACCCCGTCACACACAGAGCAGGGCCCGTGGGCGGGGGGAGGGGGGTTGGGGCACCACCCCCTGTCACACACAGAGCAGGGCTGATCAGGGGGTTGGGACGCCACACCCTGTCACACACAGAGCCGCAGGGCGATCAGGGGGTTTGGGCGCTGCACCCTGTCACGCTGATCTGGTGCCAGGAGGCCTCACGGCTCCGCTGATCCCGGTGCTGGGAGGCATATTACCCTTTTACTATATAGGATAGAGGCCTGGGGGCCGGCTGGTTTGCCCTGAAGGGTGTCCTGGATCAGGGTGGGGGTCCCCACTGGGGTGCCTGGCCAGTCTGGGTGAGGGGCTGAGGGCTGCTTTCAGGCTGGCGGTTTTGACTGCTTTCAGGCTGGCGGGAAGCTCCCAACCACTCCTTTTTTTCTTTTTTTCTTTTCTTCTGGGCCAGCTTTAGCTCTGGCTCTAGCTCTGAGGCTTCCGCTGCTGGTTTGTTTGCCGTTCTATAATCGAAACAATGTATAACTTCAGCTCTGAGATCCCAGCCGGCTATATTTGTTAGAATGTTTCAAACTGCCAGCTCAGAGTCCGGCAAGGCGGGGAACGTTGGAGTCTGCAGTCACAGGAGCAAGCAAGCCTCACGTTCGCTTCCAGCTGCCTGGCTGCCGGCCGCCATCTTGGCTGACAGTTAATTTGCATAAGGATACGCTGATTAGCCAATCGGAAGGGTAGCGGTCGTACGCCAATTACCATTTTTCTCTTTTATTAGTGTAGATATATATATATATATATTTGCACTTAATCACTAAGCATTCACTGAATCTATTATAACATCAATGCAACATTGGCATTATAGTCACTTCTGTACTTTTCTCATCACACTGCCTAGATGATAAACCATTTGTGGGTAAGACCAGTGCCCTGCCTGATTTTGTATTCTTAGCATGACATATCAGAGTATGTGGCTTGGAGTGTACTTCCTGATGCATCTAATTGGATAGAAAAAGAATAGTTCTTCAAGCTTGGGTAGCTCTGATTTCTAGAAAGTTTGGCTTTTAGTACTCATGCCAGTACTTATTGCAATGTACACATCAAAGAGTTTGTTGAAATTTGATACATAGTATGTACTAGAGCTTTATTTTATTTTTTTTAGTCTTAAGTACCTCACATAAACTTGTAGCAAACAGAGGACCACATTATGTCCTTCATGCATATAGGCTTTTGAAATTCTTAATAAGGGAGTTCCAGGACCATCATAGGTGTTCACAGAGTGGTTGTGGTTAAATTGAAGAATTTTCCTATTGAAAACCTCAAAAGAAATAGTATGTCTGGTTTCTTAACTATTTAAATTCTCAAAGCTCTTTAAAAACCACTTAGTGATTCTAGAGAGGAGAGAAGGGATGTCTTTTCAAGTAAATTATCATTAAGAATGTATAACACCATCTAAACTTGGAATAACCTTTCTTTCCCTGCCTTTAAGATTTAGTCTTCATGACCTCTTAATTGCTAAATCAATTAGCCTTTTTTTCGGTCATCATCCCTCAGAATCTCGGCCTTTCTCTACAGGCAGCACCACCTTCCCCTCCTTGCCTGAGCCAACACCTGGCTCTCTCATGAGGGGCCCTTCCACTGCAGCCCTGTTGCATAGCCACAATCCTCAGGGCCATGGCGGGGTGATAAAGGCTGTGTTGTCATTGTCCTCCATTCCCATTTGCTTCTCCGATCTCTTCTAGAATCAGACTTTTACCTTTTTTCTGAAAACACTGTGCCTTTCAGGCTCATGCCCTTGGACTCTACCTGCTTTTTTACCTTGTTGGGGTCTTTCTCCAATTTATTAAGGTCTTGGCACTGGCTTAGGGTCTCCCTCCCAGCAGAGTCCACCGTCATCCTGGGTGACCTGGTGTTCGTTCACAAGGTCAGTCCCACAGTAACTGCATCTTGGGCCTTGGACCGGGTCACCTCCAGTGAGTTTCTGCCTTTTTCAACTTTTGTTACCTACTCACACACTCACAAAGAAGACCTTTTCATCACCCCTCACTGTGTCACCTTCAAAATTCAAATGTCCCATCCAACACAGCTTCCTCTACCTTCACCCAGCCAGAGTAATTTTTTGAATTGCAAATTTATTCCCAGCTTTCTCACAGTCTCCCAAGCCCTAGCTACCCGCTCCTCCCCTAGATTACCGCACTAGCCCCTGGCTACTTTTCCTTCTTTTATCCTGCCACTAACATTTCACTCTTCACCCAGCAATCAGAATGATCCTTTAAAACATTAACTGAATCATGTCACTCCCCTGTATAGAGTATTCAGTGACTTCCCATTCTGCTCAGAATAATGCCCACACTCCTCATGACAACCTAACAAAGTCCTTGTGAACATGGCCCTGCCTCTCTTCATCTTGTCCTCCACTGGGCCGGGCCTTCTTGCTTGGTTCTTCTTTGAGGACTTTGTATTTGCTGCTCCTCTTTCATAACATTCCCCTTCACATGTGCAAGGCCTGTGTCCTTCTTTCTGGTCTCGTTCAAACACTACCTCAGACCTCTCCCTGCATCTTTAGTCTCTTTTATCTGAAAATAAAGTGTGTGTGTGTGTGTGTGTGTGTGTGTGTGTGTGTGTGTGTGTGAGAGAGAGAGAGAGAGAGAGAGAGAGAGAGAGAGAGAGAGAGAGTGTTTAACCACCATTGAGGTTATTTATCTGCTGATATGATGTCTTTTCCCTTCTGGGATGTAGGCTCTGGTGTATAGGGGCTTTGTCTATCTTACTCACTCTGATTCTCCAGCACCTGCTAGAACGGGGCTCCTGAGGAATTTCATAAATATTCTCTGACTAAGTGATAAGCATTGTATCTCACTCTACTCTTCAGTTTTCCATGCTCTTCCTCCTCATACTACCCTTGATGAGGAAGTTAACACCCATTCCTAGATTGCAGCCCCATTGCCATTTCCCTGTCCTCTCACCATGTCAAATTGCCAGAGAGCCGCGGTATGAGCACTGTTCACAGCATTGACCATCTGACGTTTTAATATTTATGTGAATCTCTCACTAATGAAGTTGCCCTTGCACCCACCTGCTGCCACCTACCCTCAGGCTGTAACTTCAAGAGAAGAGGGGTACGTGGGTTTTTTCTTTCTGTTGTATCCCCAGTCCTGTTAGCATAGTGCTTGGCACACTGGGGTACCCAGGAAATGAGTGTTGAATGAATGAATCTCTTGGTTGTCATATAATGAACCATCTTCTCCCCCTTTCTTTCCATTGCATCTTCTCTCCTGATTATCTGCCTCCCTGGTTGTTCTTGCTGTAGATTCCTTAAAGGTAGCCTGCTCTTAGCTTCTGCATCTGTTCTGCTCATGACATACTCTGCTCCAGATTATTCTTTCTGCTCCTTAGCTTCACTGTCACTTCTTTGTGGATGACCAGACTGATCTTTTAGCCTGACTTCTCTCCTGAATCTCAGTGCTCAACTTCTTGTTGAGTTGTTTGGGTTCCCCTAGACCAGGGGTCCTCAAACTACGGCCCGCGGGCCACATGCAAATACATATATTGTATTTGTTCCCGTTTTGTTTTTTTACTTCAAAATAAGATATGTGCAGTGTGCATAGGAATTTGTTCATAGTTTTTTTTTAAACTATAGTCCGGCCCTCCAACGGTCTGAGGGACAGTGAACTGGCCCCCTGTTTTAAAAGTTTGAGGACCCCTGCCCTAGACCCTCAAGTTAAAGAAAACCAAACCTTTTAATGTACTGCAGTCAACCTAGTCACCTGGGCTCCAAGCCTTAGAGTCCTCCTCAGTACCTCTCTGTGTCAGGTCACACATCCACGGTCTCTCCCAAGTTCTATTGATTTGACCAGAGAAGTACCTTGTGTCTGTTGTGTTCCTAGCATCCCCTCTCCTTCCCCCTCAGCAAGTCTGACATGCTGCTTTTCTTCTACAGACAGTTCTGAGGTCTGCACAGACAGAGAAAGCTTTCCCCCTCTCTGGTGCCCACATCTTCCATAGCCACATACGTGCTTCATTCTCATGGGGCCCCTCAGTGATGGGCTGAAATTTGATGAATGTGGCTGTCCTGTAGATGTTTGCATTAAGGAACCATAAACTGTTTTAATTTGATTCTAAATCTTCTCTGCAGTTGCTCCAAGTGCTTGTCCTTTGTGTACCCACAGATGCTTTCCCTTGGTATAACTTTGGTCAACTTCTTCCATAAACAGCACATTCTGAAGCTCCATGCAAAGCAGAATGGCATCATTTCAAATGGGCTCTATACCCCCAAGACAGGCCCAACCCCACACCCCACCCCTGCCACCGCCCACACCTCCTGCCTCCAGAGGCGTAACAGCCCACTCTCATCCCCGGCTGACTTAAGTGCCCTCAGAATAGAGAGGTCCGTGAGGGAGATGCTCTAACTTAAGCTGCATTGAGAACCAGGTACTTTACTGGAGATGGAGCTGCTGAGAGGTATCCACAGGTGGGCCTGGGGGCAGTCACACAGGATACTTTCAGGTTCTAATTTCATTTAGAATTACTAGGATTTGTTATTCAAGTCCTATAGGACTTTTTTTTTTCTTTTGTGGCACATTTGCCATTTCACCATTTAGGCCTGGAGCCTCCTTAAGCTCCATAGTTTTGGCTTATTGATCTCCAATCAGTAAGTCTTGATTGGTGTGAAGTGATCTATAGGCAAAATCTCATCACAGGTTCTGAATCATCCATAGTGGAAGGCAGTGCCCTACGTGACTACTGAAGTCATACAGCGCCTAGTAAAGAGTTGACCTGAGGAGTGATTATAGTTCTAGATGTGACTCTGGAAATTATATTCTTTCCACTGTACTGGGTAAATTTGACTTGTTTGCAAATCATAAGTAGCGCTGAGAATGTTTAATGTTTCATCTCATTGCACTGATCAGTTAAGTACCACCTTTCACATTCCCTTCTTCCTGTCTTTTCTCCCCTCTGCGGCCTTAGAGCATACTCCTTCCATGTGACGGCAGACGGGCAGATGCAGCCTGTCCCTTTCCCCCCCGACGCCCTCATCGGACCCGGCATCCCCCGACACGCTCGCCAGATCAACACCCTGAACCACGGGGAGGTGGTGTGCGCAGTGACCATCAGCAACCCCACGAGACACGTGTACACGGGTGGGAAGGGCTGCGTCAAGGTCTGGGACATCAGCCACCCCGGCAATAAGAGCCCTGTCTCTCAGCTTGACTGTCTGGTGAGTGAGCATGATGCACAGGGCTTAGACCTCTTTTCAGAAAATAGGGTGGGACGGTGAGAAACCAGGATGTACGAGCCACACACGGTGTTGACCCCAAGTGGGCAGTTGTTTTCAGTGGTTTGTAGTCTTTCACGTGGAGATGTAAAGCGCTGGCAAGGATGCACGTCTTCTTTCAGTTCCTTAGGGCGAAATTATCCAGTTGTTCATGTGACACTGCACCAGGGTAGCTGTCATCAGCTGGCTCAGTGCCTAGGAGCCTGCAAACCACTTGTTTTTCTGTCTGGTAAAGGGGTGTAGGAAAAGGAAGAGCCCACGTGGTTTCTGGGAGAGTGCACCTAACTGTCCTAATTTGTCACATTGCGAGACGAGAGTAACTTAATATATCCTGTGACAAACACTGCAGACCCCCTTGGCTGTTTCATGGGTATTTGTCCTTGAGTTTTTAAGGAAATTTTAGTTTGATTTTCTTCCTTAGACCAGCAGCAGGATTTTTGCTATAGCACGATGCTAGGTCAGTTTAACATAATTAACTTACACAAGATTCTCGTGACCTCATGAACTGAGAAGAAATTATTTTTTTTCCTGTCATTTAATGCTCCTTAATCATATTTTGCCTCCAGCTGATGTTGCTTAATCAATCAAACCCAGGAAGCCTTTAGCCAGGTAATGCAGGGCCAGGTGGAAGGAGGAGACTGTTAGGTCTCCTCAGCAGCCTGGCAGTTTGGCAGCAGTGGTGGGACCTCTCCCCCGCCAGGTCGAGTGTGCCAGGTCCTCAGGCTTGGTGCTTCAGGACTGCGTGGGTCGCTGCGCTAATGAGCGAGCGCGCCTGTGTGTGCAAATGACTCAGGCAGCTGGTTGATTTGGTGGTGGTGGGAGTAGGTCTAGATCTTTGCATTTATATGCTAATTAAGATTAAATATCTCAGTGCTAAATTTTGTAGATCAAGTTTAAGTACTTCTCTAATTTCATGTAATTTTCTAGCATTAATCCACTTTATCATTGTCATAAGTAAAAATGGCTCATTAAAACCAGGAGGGAACACAATACTTTATGGATTTCTGCTCTCGTGTTAATGCTGTTTTCCTTTCCTCATGAGTAATCCCTTGATGGTTTTTGTCTCTACAGAACAGGGATAACTACATCCGTTCCTGCCGATTGCTCCCTGATGGTCGCACCCTAATTGTGGGAGGGGAGGCCAGCACTCTGTCCATCTGGGACCTGGCCGCCCCGACCCCTCGCATCAAGGCGGAGCTGACGTCCTCGGCCCCTGCCTGCTACGCCCTGGCCATCAGCCCCGACTCCAAGGTCTGCTTCTCCTGCTGCAGCGACGGCAACATCGCTGTGTGGGACCTGCACAACCAGACGCTGGTGAGGTGGGTCAGCAAGATTCCTCACCAGGGATGGAGGAGGAGCTGTTGTACCATATTGTACCTGAGATCTGCATGCATGTCTGTCTGCCTAGAAGATGAAATAGAACTAATAGGCCCATTTTAAGATGCTAGGAACATTATTAATATAAAATCTTTGTTTTCTGCCGTAAACTTTATCAAATGAATGGGGTTGCCTTCTTTATTCCTTTTTTTCTTTTTGACATTATACTAACTGGTGTCATTCAGGTTTTTAAAAAATGAGGTCACTTTTACATAAGTAATGTACATAAGGTTCTCATGACCTCATGAGCTCGTTAAACATCCGTAATTTGCCATCTCTGCTTGCTAACAAACCGCCATTGTCGATAGCAGCTCTCTGAGAAGACTCACAGTACGTGGTGCTATTGGTGCCACACGCATCTGATATGGTCGTTCTTCAGCAAGTGACTGTTGAGCACCTGCCATGGGCCAGGCATGTGTTCGGTGCTGTTCACCCTGAAAAGTCTGGATTATCTGTAGTCCCACCTTTAAGGGTGGATAGACATAACTAAGATGTCTGTTTAGAAATGAGATTGTAGAAGGTGGTGTTGATATGTAAGGCCCTGAAACAAGTCTCCACATGTCAGCACCAGAGAGAGCAGGAAGCAAGAGGTGTGATCCGCTAACGGGTGTGGGAAGGTTGTAATCAAGCCTAGCTACAAGTCGGGGGCGTGTGCAGGAGAAGAGGCCTCTGCTGTCTGTTGCAAGATATGTGGCAGGACGAAGCTCTGTGTATGATTCCAATAACAAAACAGTCATTACTGTGTTCCCTTTGGGTAAGGTTCTTAAGAGGAACTGCTTCTAATCCCTTCTTCCCCCAGTGTCTTTGACAGTGTACCAGCTCCTGCGGCAGCTGAGTCACCCCGAGTTTCTTTCCTGTGCCTTAACCTGAGATCACAGCCTCCTGCACTTGCACCTGGAACAATTCCTTCTCCCTGCGCCCTTCCCCATAGTCTGTAAAGGGAGATATTCCCTCCTCCCTCTTGCATTCTCTCCTCCCCTTATATCTCAGCGAGAGGATAGGCCTCAAATATGGCTTATATAGTCCATACATATGCCACACTGTGTTTTTATTTGTTTACTTCAGTTGGAGTTTTTTTTCCATCAGTTATTGCTTAACAGTAATTTCAAGTATTTCCTAAGTGTTTATGGGTAAATAAAAATACAGCCTTTCAATTTAACTTTAATCTCTCTTACATATGTGCTTTGTCATTACTAAGAATAATCAGAAAACATAAGGTAATCCACAAATAAGACCTGCAATAAAATTGATTGCTGTGGAATTGTAAAGTGAATTCACCTAAAAACTAACTTTTCAAGGATTTTTCTCTCCATTTTGACATTTTTAGGCAATTCCAGGGCCACACAGACGGGGCCAGCTGTATTGACATTTCTAATGATGGCACCAAGCTCTGGACGGGCGGCCTGGACAACACGGTCAGATCCTGGGACCTGCGCGAAGGGCGGCAGCTGCAGCAGCACGACTTCACCTCACAGGTACAGTCTTGCGCCATAATGTTTCAGAAGCCTTGGTTTTGTGAAATAGGTGACGTGCTTAAGAAGGGGCGCTTCCTTTATTGTGAGACAAAGTCACTTTTGACTCTGGATTAGACAGCTGAAAATTCCATTGTTTTCTATCAACATAAAATAGTATATATTCTATTGAAGGATTAATAAATCTCTTTTATTATAAGCTTTTAACATGTTTTTCTTTCAAAGTCCATTACTCTATATATAGTTGAATTGTACATCATTTATTACTAAATTATATTTGTGGAGATCTGTCTCATTAATTTGGGATCACTTGTTTGGCTTTGATTTTTTTCCCTGTACAATGTAAATAATCTTGATTTCCTTTATAATTTAAGTAGTATACCCAAAAGAAACAGTGCCTCCCAATTAGAGGAAGTGTGTCTTCTCTAGCCATTTTAACTGTCACATATTTTAATTCTAGATATTTTCTCTGGGCTACTGCCCAACCGGAGAGTGGCTCGCAGTGGGGATGGAGAACAGTAACGTGGAAGTGCTCCATGTCACCAAGCCAGACAAGTATCAGCTCCATCTGCACGAGAGCTGCGTGCTGTCACTCAAGTTTGCCCACTGTGGTAAGCAAGCCCTCTGTCCTCTTCTGTCAGCCAGAATCCTGCCTTCTGACCTCCTGCTGATGCATTTTAAGTCAGGCCCTGCAGTTCGTGAACATGTCTCTCCTCAAAACTACCACTTCCTTACACGAGCCTACTTCCCTAACGCCATGCAATTTCCTGGCATTCAGCCACTTTGTCCTTGTCATAGTATAATCGGCTGAATGTAGGAGCGTGAGCTATAATTTTCAGTGAAAACAACTCTTATTTGTTGCAAATTAGATGAGTTTCCTGTGAATAGCTTGAAGCTCTGTAAAGCAGGTCTCAGTGTCTGACAGAGTATCACAAACTGCTTTTCTCGAAATCCTCTTCCTGTAGGCAAATGGTTTGTGAGCACTGGAAAGGACAACCTTCTGAACGCCTGGAGAACACCGTATGGAGCCAGTATATTCCAGGTAACAGCTGGTTAGCTTTTACTTACCTTGTGCTCACTGCATGGGAGTAGTTTAACAAGCTCTTTCCGTGCATCCTTGCAGATTAGTAATGGGCAGGTAAGTGTCTAGGACAGTGGTTCTCAACCTTCTGGCCCTTTAAATACAGTTCCTCATGTTGTGACCCAACCATAAAATTATTTTCGTTGCTACTTCATAACTGTAATGTTGCTACTGTTATGAATCCTAATGTAAATATCTGATATGCAGGATGGTCTTAGGCGACCCCTGTGAAAGGGTCGTTCGACCACCAAAGGGGTCGTGACCCACAGGTTGAGAACCGCTGGTCTAGGAAGTAGGAGTTAGTGTGATTCCTGTTGCACAGAGAAAGAAGACTGTGCCTGGGGAGGCTAGTGTCACAGCCACAAGCCGTGGAGCCGGGATCCTCTCCGGTTCTCTCTGCGCCCAGAGCCTGGATGCTGTGCCTGCTGCATGGCCAGCTCTTTGTGCCTCAACCCCCTTAGACGCTGTCATGGAGGGGTTTTGTTTCTGTAATTCTTTTTTGTTTGCATGGTTTATTTAAAATTTTTGTTTAATATTTTAGCATTTTGCTGATTACTATTATTATTGCTCTTTCTTTGAATTTTCCCCCCCAAAAAGAGAAAAGTGTGTTATGGAAAAAAGTTCAATAAATCTTGATTAATTTTATAAACTTTTATTCTTATTGACTTAGTGGTACTTTTTGTAGTTTGTGAAATTATTTGTAAAAGAAATAAATTTTAGACATGATACACACAATCTCCTCACTCTTATTGGTATGGAGAATTGTATAGGCATGTTAAAGAAGATTCTCTTTTTAACCTTATTTAATTAGGATGTTATTTTTTTAGGTTCTTTTTTTTGTATTAATAACATAACAGATTTGCAGGTTTTTTTTTACCTAGTGATATTAAGTCATCGTAGAGTAGGTTATAATTGAATCAAAAAACACATAGATTGAGTGAAAATACTGTGCAAGGCAATCAATAGAAGAAAAATTGCTGATTCTTGCTGTCATAAAGTTTATAATCTAATATAGTGGCAGGTTTTTTGTATTGTGGGTCATAGCCTCTTATATGGTCCCAACTAGGCCTTTAAAAATAATAATAATATTAGAGTGCATGTTTTGTAGCAAGTATACATATGTATCTTATGTGTATACTGGATTGTGAAGTAAAACGTGTTTATTCAGGTCATGATCAAAAAAGTTTGCGGGCCCCGGCTGGGTGGCTCAGTAGGCTGGAGCATCAGCCTGTGTACCAGAAAGGATTTGGTTGATTCCCAGTCAGGGCATATACCTAGGTTGGGGGTTTGATCCCAGGTCGGACCACATACGTGAGGCAACTGATCAATGTTTCTCTCTCACATTGATGTTTCTCCCTCCCTTCATCCCTCCCTCTTCCCCTAAAATCAGTTTTTAAAAAAAAACATAAAAGTTTGAGAAACACTGGTAGTGGGTTAGCAGCTGCATGTCAAACATTTATTTTTTAATTATTCAAAGTCCTAGTTAAAATCCTGTGGGTATTTTTGTTTGTTTGTTTGATCGTTTGTTAGCACAGTTCAGTTAAAAGTTAACATTAACCCTTTTGTAGTTAGTACAATTGAACAGGGTATCCAAGAGCTCGAAGTGTGATACATTTTTCTTTCTAACGATTGACCCCCTCCCTGCTTGCTAATTGTGTTCCAGTTTTTCACAGGGGAAAATTAGAAATATTTTTACATCCCCCATTAAAAAATGTAGTGTTTTCTCTTAATTTTATTATTTTATTGTTGACACTATTACAGATGTCCCCATTTCCCCCTTCTTTGCCCACCTCTACCCTACCCCCGCCCTCTTCTCCTCTGACCATCACCGCTTTGTTGTCTGTGTCCATGGATTTTGCATACATGTTCTTTGGCTAATCCCAGTGTTTTCATTGCTCTGGCCCATGTATTACCTTACTTGAACACTATGGCAACCCTCTAGAGAGGGCAGGACAGTAAGATGTCTTCACCTGTGTGCCTTTATTAGGAAACTATACACCATTACCAAGTGGGATTTATTCCAGGGATGCAAGGCTGGTACAATATTTGCAAATCAATAAACGTGATACATCACATAAATAAATTGAAAGACAAAAATCACATGATCGTATCAATAGATACAGAAAAAGCATTCAACAAAATCCAACACTCATTTTTGATAAAAACTCTCAGCAAAGTGGGAACAGAGGGAGCATATCTCAACATGATAAAGGTCATATATGACAAACCTACAGCCAATATCATACTCAATGGGCAAAAGTTAAAAGATTTCCCCTAAGAACAGGAACAAGACAGGGATGTCCGCTTTCACCACTCATATTCAACATAGTACTGGAAGTCCTAGCCACAGCAATCAGACAAGAAGAAATAAAAAGCATCCAAATTGGAAAGGAGGAAGTAAAACTCTCATTATTCGCAGATGGCATGATATTGAACATAGAAAACCCTAAAGACTCTACCAAAAAACTAGATTTAATAAATGAATTTGGCAATGTAGCAGGATACAAAATCAACACCCAAAAATCGATGGCTTTTTTATACACTAATAATGAATTCTCAGAAAGAGAAACTAAACAAACAATCTCATATACCATTTCAACAAAAAAATTAAGATACTTAGGAATAAACTTAACCAAGGAGGCAAAACACCTGTACTCAGAAAACTATAGACCATTGAAAAAAAGAAAAGAAGATATAAACAAGTGGAAAGAAACTGTGAGGCTCAGGCAGGTTAAGTGACATGTCTGGTGTTTGTAGCTCCACCTGAATCCAAGTCAAAGGAGTGAAGCTGAGGGGTTTCGTACTAAGACGCTCTGCTCTGACCTGTCTGGAGATCAGGATTTGAAATAGGGCCTTGCTTCATCAGGTAACTTGCCTGGCACCTGATGTCCCCAGGGCAAGAGCCTGTAGACTCACAGGTGAAGTGTCCCCGGAGGGCACCTGGCTCCGCTGCTGTGTTAAGGAAGCACCATGATTGCCTTTCCTGCTTCGGCTCCTCTTTGGGCAGCGGAACACACTATGCTTCTTTCGCTCTAAGTTCTCCCTCCAGTCCTGCCTCGCAGTATTAATGGGCTTCTCTTTTGTATTTAATCTTTTTATTTTTATTTTTCTTTCCCAGTCCAAAGAATCCTCATCGGTGCTCAGCTGTGACATTTCTGTGGATGACAAATACATTGTCACTGGCTCTGGGGATAAGAAAGCCACGGTTTACGAAGTTATTTATTAAGGACAAATCTCCATGCGGACTGGACTCCTTCTCCTTGTAGCACTTTGTTCTGTCAGCCTCCCCGGGCCCCTCACCCCCATCTAAAACCAAGGATTTCAAATACTCATTGCAGTAGTGGCGTCGAGCCCCCTACCTTCCCCCTCCTCCTTGCTATGGAATTGTGAATACTCATTTAAGAGAACCTGTGATACCAAATCTTCAGCTCTCTACTTGGAAGAACATGGAATAACCATACTTAACAGTGAATGGAAACTTTATGTATTATATCTGTAATATATTTATTTTGTTTAAAGAAGGCTTTCTAACAATGACTGACTAAATAAAGCTGTCTGCTCCTGCATTGATAATGAAGATGCGTTGTATTTGGTACCCCTCCCCCCTTTTTTTGGCAAAGGAGGGGAAAGGAAGGTTTAAAATAATTGATTAAAAATGTCACTAAATGTAGACTAATGACTGTATAGAGATGTGAAATGTATAATTACATATTGAAGCAATATGTTGCTGTGTTGTTAGATTTATTTTCTACTTATTTTCAAGATGTTTGGAAATTTGAACAATTAGAACATGACAGGCCACATATTCATTTGAGTCTATTTGGACAACTTTAATCAGTATATCTATAGCTTTAGATTATATTCGATAAAAGTAATTGGACTTTTTCTTTTCTTTATTTTTTGGACTTGTTGGCAAGTGTCTTTGTAATATGTTCCTAATTCCTTTTTTTATTGTATTATAGACAAATGAACAAGTTAAATTTGGCCTCAAAGAGAGAACTTAATCCCTCTGAATATTTTTGCCACATTTCTTTGCAAAGGGAGAAGTTTCTCTTGGGGCAGTTTTGTCATTAGGAGAGATTATGGGCTATTTTTTGGCATGTTCGCAGACTGCACAGATTCCTCCCGCTGTGCAAGTCAAGTCTTTTACAAAACAAGGACAGCAGAGGAGGATTTGCAAGGACCCCCCTCTGACCTCCAGAAAGAATGGACTCCCGCCTGGGATGAGGACTTACTTCCTTACCTCCGCTTCTTTCCATGTCTTAGTTGGATGTCCCTGAAATGGACACAGGCTGTGCCATTGTGCCAGAAACATTGTGTTATCTTTTATGTTGTCGTTGTTGCTGTTAAACTATGATATGTGACTTCTTTTTTTATTATTATTTTTTGTTTGAATGCTTTAAAAATCTTCTAAGTCTGTGGATCTGCTGATGTACAGTGCCTTTGCTGCTATGGATCAAAATCAAGAGAACCGTGTAGATAAACTTTATTGTATAAGTAGAAAATGACTTAATTTCATACTAGAAATGGATGGATGCTGCAAGTTGAAATGGGCTGTCCATTGACGTTCCTAATGTGGTAGCAGAAAAAAAAAACTGGTGTCTTAAGTGCTTAGTGTTTGATGTCATTAACAGTTTCGTAAAACCCTACAGTGTAGAAAGATTTTGATACTAAACTGTGCATTGTACATAGTTTTAATGCATTGTATTGACCACCAGTACTTCTATAATGGTAGATTGTTTGTGCATTCAGACTTTTAAGCATTAAACATAAATAACTTCTAGTATGCTCATTTCTAATTCTTTGATCTGCTGGCGATAGTTTATTTTTGTCTTGGACTATGCCACTTCTAGCTATTAAAAATTATAGGTTTTATTCAAGAAGATTAGTGTTAAACTAATGTGAACTTTTTATTGTTGCTATTTTATTTTTATATTTACTTTTACTTGAGAAGAGCTAGAGGGGGAGAGGTTATCAATGACAGGTTGCTACCAACTATTTATTGCGTGCCTCTTTGGTGTGTAAAAATACTGTCCATCAAAAAGTGGTCATGTTACTCAAAGCCTTGATGCTTTAGAACTGCTGCTCAGTGGTTACCACTAGCCATCTGTGCCGGTTTAAGTAGGTTTATTAAAATTAAATATTCAGTTTATCAGTCACACTAACTACATTTCAAGTGGCTATGGGTCGACACGAATTGGTAGAACCTTTCCATCATTAAGGTAAGGTCTGTGGGACCAACGCTGCTTTCGAATTGCCCACACATACCATTTCCAGCCATGTGGGTTTGGGAAGCATTCCCAACACAGTGCATGAAGTCTCTTACAGCACAAGGCCTCGTGGACTGCTGCTGGTTGGGTGTGAAAATTTGGCATAAGGAGGAGCTTAAAGAATTCTAAATTCCTGGGACTCAAACACCTGTTATTTTCAGGCTTTGCTGGGTGGGAGCCTGAGATGGGAGCCCCCCACGGTGGTGTGAAGTGTGCTCAGTGCTCAGTGGTAAGAGGTGTTGACTTCTTGTGCTAAGAGTTCAGTGTTCATCAACACAAGGTTGGAAGCAGCACTTCAAGTGTGAGTACTGTGAGAGCTGCTACATCAGATGATAACATTTTTTAAGTATTCTTAGCTCAATTAATTGCAGTGTATCCTTATTAAAACTTCTTAAAAAGTGAGATCTGGAGTAAAATCATTTTGGCACAAACAGTAGGACATTTGCATACTGAGTTTAAGCTTCCAGAAGGAGGAAGTGCCACCCTCAGGAACTTAATTCCTTTTGGTGTCTCATATGTCAAATCTGGGATGTCCTTCAGTTTTTTTCTGACCCAAACATTGTCTGTTGTACTGGAATAAAAATTGAGATGAATCCGTAAATAGATCTACCTCTTTAAATAGGCATCTGTCTCCTCTCATTGCAGAGGTTTTATCAGATTCAGTTGTTACATCTTCTATAGAATACTCAGGCCTGGATTGACCTGCACAGAAATCTTAATGTTGTTGATGTAATCATAACTTGGTTTACCATAGTTTTTACTCCCAAGTATGGTGTTGCAGAGTCTGAACAACAACAGATAGGAAACACCCAAGGGAAAATTAGTTCCAGTGAAAGAACAGAGTGGTATAGGACTGGAAGATTAAATTACGTGGACTTACCAAGAAATGGGGGAAAAAAATCCAGACTAAAGCCATCAGACCTTTCTAAGACTGGCAGGTGAAATGGAGAAAAAACTCTAAGATCTTCAAGTGTCTGCAGATACACACCTCACTTTTGGGCCACTAGCCAGGTTGGCTTCTTGGCTAGTGAGCTGCAAAAAATCAGCTGAGACCTGGAATGGTGAACGCTGAAACTTGGAACTGCAGCCTGAAACACCTACAAGTGGTTGGAATTGCACAGTCATGGGACAGAAACTTTGAAAGCATCTCTCATAGCCCTGGGATTCTGGGACACTGCAGCCAGGAGTAGGGGAAATTGACACCCCAGAGTGAGAAGACTACAGACAGAAACAAGATGTCCAACACTGTCCGCTGAGAATTTTGGCAGTTGTAAGAAAATCTTTACTGCCTCAAGTAAGCAATTACAAAATTGCCAAGATGTCGGTACAAAAAAACTTAATTCCTTCACACTCCAGGCTGCTCGTTTCTGTAGCTCCCCAATTCCTGGGCCACCTGTAGAGTGACTTTGACCAATGAGCTGTGGGGCCTGCCACCCATCAGAGGCTACCGACCAGTCCTGTTGTTTTGAGCTAATTGCATTGATTTACTTTCCTATTCCAACTTCTGTTCAGAACTGACAGTGGAAATGACATTTTTGTTAACCCGAGCACATCAGACAACCTCTTGGATATTGCACTTTAACAGTGATGCTATCATAATGGTAGGGACTAACTCTGGCTGTAAGCTGCCATTGACATTTTATTTTAGTTTTGTTTGGGCTTTTGGCAGCAAGTGACAGAATCGTTTGGGTCTCAGGTAGAATTAGTAGGGAAATTCCCAGCTGGAATCTTAGGTACTGGGCCTGCAGGGAAGGAGGGTTCCCACAGGACTGCCTGTGTCCAGAGGAAAATCATGAGCACAAGCCTTTTTGCAGAAGCCCCCCTTGATCTCACAGCAGGCCCACACAGCCGGATGCTGGAACACAATTTACACAGGGCACCCAAAGGACTGGAGTATGAGAAAAGCGGTTCACCCAAACTCCCTACCCTCCCACAGAAAACTAGCTGACCTGAACCCCAATGCTCCGAATTGCAGTTGAAATTCCATACCGGTTGCCCAACACGACAGGTTGGAAGAAAAACGAGAAAATGTTCCACATGCTTCCACCTCCCTGCTCTTTGCTTCTCAGTTTCACGCACATTAGCTGGCTTGAGATTTCAGCATCACAAAACGTCTGGAAAACTCCTTAAATCCATGACAAATTGTGTTCTGAGTTCCTGTGATGTATGTGCCTACTGTGGACTGAATGTAGTACATACAAGGCAAAAACCCACTTGTGGGTGAGTGGGCTTCTCTAGTCGTGACCCTGGTGACCCTTGGCATCGCCACAGGCAGGGAGCCTCCCCCATTAACTTCATATTGTGGCTTGATGAGAACATCCAGAACCAACAAGTTTAATGTTATTTTGGAAGAATAAATGTCATGCTTTATTTGACTTGAGCCCAGCAAGATACACACACATACACACACACACTAGAAGGTACTGGTGGAGTATGTGGTTTTGAGAATGTAGGCAGTAAATTTTTGCACTCTGTTACGGTGGAGTCCAAACTAATGCCCAAATGGTTTTCAGTGGCCCAGCTTTTCTCCCCACACCCAGGTAGCAGTTGGCCATTTCCCAAACTTCACAGTCTCTTCTGACAGAAACTAGCATAGGGGGTACCCTGGCCATATCCTGTGTCATGTGGCAGAGAGTTGGCCTTGAGCTAGAGATTTTTGTTCATCCCCAGGGTTGAGGAAGTAGAATGTGTTAGCAGTGGGAACTAAGTCAAAGATAGAACGCTGCCGGCCTTGTGATCACAAGGGCTCCAACACAGAAAACAACCAGGTCAGCATGTGCCTGCCTTCTCCCAGGGCCAGCACCGTGGGGACAGGAAGAGACACCGACAGGAACCATCACGAGGGCTGGAGTGAGAACTGGAACCGCCATGCAGCAAGCAGAGCAGTTTTCCTTACAGGGCAGCTTCTCATTAGTTGAAGAACTTCAGTATAAAGCCTACTTGCCCCCAACATCTATTAGGTCAAGTCTTGGCACCATGCATCCAATGCAGAGGAGGCTGGTGCAGCTGGGAATAGAGCACACACCCCCCCCCCCCCCAAGCCTGTTAGTGGTTCCTGGGTGAATGAAAACAAGACTTTGTTTCTGGATTCACTCAAGAAATCGTGTTAAACTTTGTTCTTTTTAAAAAATATATATTTTATTGATTTTTTACAGAGAAGAAGGGAGAAAGAGTGTCAGAAACATCAATGAGAGAGAAACATCGATCAGCTGCCTCCTGCACACCCCCAACTGGGGATGTGCCCGCAACCAAGGTACATGCCCTTGACAGGAATCAAACCTGGGACCTTTCAGTCCACAGGCCGACACTCTATCCACTGAGCCAAACCGGTTAGGGCTAAACTTTGTTCTTAAATCTCAGATTTTCACTGTCCCTTTTATTTCTTCTCCAAGCAATCAGTGTCAATGAAATGTAATTTCCAGTTTTATGACTGAGCTGGGAAACTCGGGCTTTCTACAATGATGATGGGTCCACCTGACTCCAGGCACATCTTTAAGCATCAAAGTCTTAGTATGGTCAAGAACAGCCTCCTGGGCACCAGACAGTTGTGAAGATGATTCTGAGGCTAGTGGCCTTGGTTCCCAGACACTGGGTTCCTGAGAAGAGATGGCCTTAAAAACAAAGGGTGAAGTGTCCCTAATGAGATTTTCAGTGGTGACTCAAGCTAAGAGTGAAGGATTTAGCCCCAGTCGCTGAGGGGGTGGACTCGCTTTCACACTGAATGGTTGGGCTGGACCTTGCAGACCTTCTGTGGGTGCACTTTGAACCCGAAGAACCAAAAGGACTTGTGTTCAGTTCCTTCAGACTTGGAAGACACCATTTCCACGTAGTGGAATTTTGTGCTTGTTTGACTTTTTCTGCCGAAGATTTGTTTTTGCACGAGTTACAAAGAACAGTGTTCGATGTCTCTTTCCTATTACATGTTATTAGGTTTGTAAAACTCATGTAAACTTGTAACCCGACCACAGACCTGCAAAGGGAAGAAGATACAGCACGTTGGTGTTGCTCAGGTTTATAAAGTTGTCTTTTCCCACAGCTTTAATAGGTTATGACATATTATGTAAGTTGAAGGTATGTATACAAGGTGATGATTGGATACACACATATATATCGTGAAATGGTTGTCACAATAAGGTTAGTTAACACATCCATCACCTCAATTTGTGTGTGTGTGACAACAGTTAAGATTTACTCTCAGTAATTTTCAAATATATAATACAGTATCGTTACCTATAGTCCCCATGCTGTATATAAGATTCCCCAGAACTTACTCATCTTATAGCTGGAAGTTTTGCCCCAAATGCATCATGAAAAACTTCTGGTATTCTTCGAATATTCCATCTTGGCATTGGAAATAGGGATTTGTGGGTCTGTACCTCTGTATTCCCCGTGTTACAGGTGAGAAATTGGATCCACAGATGCCAAATGACTTGAATGACTAGTGGATTGAATAGAGCCGTGACCTCCGCCTCTCCCCACGGTCAGCAGGTCAGTGACCGGAACACGGTTGCCCAGAGTGTTCCTTTGGCTCCCTCTTTTATGTGGCTCTGTCTCACTCCCATGTGCCACTTCCATGTGCTCTCTGCTCTCTTCTAATCAGACTGAACATTCCTCTCTCACCATGCACAAGCAAACGTTCATACGTTTTCTTTAAAAAAAAAGGTGAGCCTGGGCTTTGCTACAAGTGGCTCTTCTTGGTCATGCTATTTTCTACGTGACTTAAAGTCTGATCTTTAGTCAACAGGCATTGTTACAAGTTTTGGTTACTTTATTGGTAACCAAAACATCAGCAAGAAAGATGTGGCACCAAAAATATCTTTCGATTTTTTTTTAATCCTCACTCGATATTTTTTCCATTGATTTTTAGAGAGAGTGGAAGGGAGAGAGAGAGACAGAGAGAAACACCAGTTGGTTGCCTTTTGCATGCCCCTGACAAGGGCCAGGAGCCTGCAACCGAGGTATCTGCCCTTGACCAGAATCTAACCCGGGACCCTTTAACCACTGAGCCAAACCAGCTAGGTTGATATCTTTCAATTTCTAATTGGAAGTGTTTTAGTTCATGTGTTTTCTTTCTCTTTCAAACTTTAAATGTAATTAACTTAAAAAAAATTTTTTTTACTTTGTATTGCTCTTTTGATAAAATGGCGTGTTTTGTTTGGGACTTTTTTTCTTCTTTTTTTTTTTTGTAAAGCACTTTGTAGCGTGAAAAATAGTCTTATTTGAAAGATGGGTCACATGGGAAGATTTTCTTTGATTACTAGTGTGTGTTTTGATGTATGAGCTCATGAAGGCCCAACCATGGTGGTTAAAAAAGAAGTGTTTTCACTCATGTTAAAATTTCACTGAGGTGTCTGGAGGCCCTGCTCACAGGACAGATTGAGCTTCAAGGCAAAGGACACAGGTAGTTTGAAATCCTGGGAGCCACTATTCTGGGCCCACAAAGGCGTTTTGATTGATTGCTCTGGTTCAGGGACAGTTTGATTATGTACTAAGTGCTTGATAACACGCACCTCTATTAAAAAGGTCAATTCTCTCCACCACCAAAGAACTCTTAGGGTGTTCGAAGAGATGACTTTGTAGAATTTTAATTAAGATCTCATCATAGAACTCGGACCAGTCAAGTTACTATCTGATTGCTTTCCTGTGAAAAAAACAGGGCTGCCGGAACCAGGGCAGAGATGCATGGCTGTTTAGACAAGTGCGTAATTGGGTTCCTCCAGGAGAAGTGAGCAGCTGTGAGTGTTTTAAGGATCACATTTTAGGGATGTGGCAAAACCATAATCCTGTTCATCTGTGGTCCTGAAAAATCTTTCCTGAAATATCTAATAGCCTGGAGTATCACTATGTCCATATTTGAACAGTGATGCCCTGCTCATGTCACCCTCTCTTTGGAGGTAACGGTCGTTTATGATGCCAGTGGCTGGCACACCGGGCAGTGAGAAATGTTAGTTCCTTCCCTGATTCACCCACTTTCCTGAATGCTGTTATGTAAGAGAGCATTTTTAGTGGATTTCTTTCCAGACTATTGTTTGACTAACGGATATGCATAGAAGTTGCCATGTGGCAGTAATCAAGCAGGTTGGCAATGGTGTTCAAAAAGAAAATACTGCACAACTGTTTACAATGAAGATGGAGGGAACTTTTTAAAAACAAAATTCTGTTTTAGTCCAATGTTTTCTAAGACCCTTAATCTTAAGGAAATGAGCTGGACACAGACACAGAAATCCACAGAACAGAGATGGTCCCTAACCTCACAGGATTTGGGATGGAACAGGACTTCGTGTAAGTAAGTAATTGATGAAAACATAGTTGGATGGGTAGGATGCTAGGAGAGTTCAGAGCACTACAGGGCCACACAGAAAGGAGCCTAGCCCATTGGAGGGTCAGGGTTGGCTTTTGGAAGGTAGAGTCGGGATAGATTTTAGAAAGAAGTGACATCTAAGCTAAAACCTGGAGAATGTGTAGGGATTGATCCGATAAGGAGTTTATGTAAATGGGAGAGGAAACCAGTGCAAATGCCAAGAGATGGCAGAGAACAGGGAAACTTCAAAGAATTTAAGCACAAAAAACGGGGGGGAGGTAGAGGAGAGGGAGGGGAGAGGTGCATCTCTTGAAAGGCCTTGAGGATAGGCCACAGAATCAAACAGCAAGTGAGCAAGCAGCCTGGGGATCCAGGAAGCAGGGAGCTTCTTCTCTTCAGAGTCTGCAAGAGCCCAAGGCGCCATTGGTTCTAGAGTGCTGCTGTCAAATGAGGTGGTATTAGTCATTTCCTGTCTCAGGAAAGACCCTGGATTCTGTTGTGCTCTCTCTCTCTCCCTCTTGGACCACTCACTCTGCCGGCTGCCCTGCTGTGAGCACCCAAGGGAGCGGTGTGCTGAGCATCTCAGGCCTCTGGCCAGCCCCCATGTGAGTGAGCTTGGAAGCAGACCCTCAGCCCTGGCCACACTTCGTTTGTAGATTCATGAAAGGCCCTGAGCCATTATCACCAGGCTAAGCCACTCCTGGATTTTTGACCCATAGGAATTATGAGATAGTAAACTTTTGCTGCTTTACGCTACTAAGTTTTGAGGTAATTTATTATGCAGCAATAAAAATGCAGAACACAGTGTCTGTAACTGTTGTTCCTCCTACATAAATCCAGTTCTGTTATTCAGTTCTCTTTACATCACCTTTTATTTCTGATCTCCCTCCAAATTATTATTAAACCAATAATGACTTTCAGGGGTTACTTGTTCATTTATAGCCATATCTATTTATTTTTCTCTGTAAGCATGATAAAGTCCTATAACTGTAACGTCTTGGGATTTTTATTGTTTGAACACATTTTTTTTAACATCTAAGGAGTAAAATATACAAAGAAGACTTTCTTTAGTTATAGGGAGAAAACGGAGGCCAAGGAAACTGACTTGATAAAAATAAGAAAGGAAAGTTGTCAAGATGGGGAGATGTCGAGATTGGAAAGAACCTGCCGATAGTACTTGAGCTTTTCCTTCATGCAAAAATGGTCAGCTCTTAGAGGCAGCGGCACTATTTCTCCCTGGGAGGGCAGAGAGCTAAATGAAATCTGGAAGTTTTAAAGAAAATGTTAAGTGGCGATTATATTCTCATTATACTCAAATAATTTAATGATCCTTAAGAGCTGGTGGGTATTATTGCATTAGAGAATTCCCTGAAAGAGCAATTAAAATACTGTTTCGCAAAAACAGGAATGGAGACCGTAGTTCTTTATTTAACCTTCAAGTCACTCTTATGTAACCATGCAAATAACAACAGTATGAAATGTTTGTAACATATATAACAAAGTTTTAATATTTTTGTATATGATTAGCTTTTACAAATCAATTAGAAGATGTTCCAATGAAGAACTGGGCAAATGACACAAATGGACTGTTTAGCATAAGGAGGGGCAAATTTTTTCTTCCCTAATATGCTGGTCCCCACCCACCCATTCACTTTGGAGTCATGATGACTCACCAAGCAATAGCTCTCCTACCCATCATCTTTTCACTGAACAAGTGGAAAGTATTGATTGAGCTCGTACTAGGACTGTGTTTGGGACTGATGAGCCTAATAGACCATCCAGGAGCTATTCATTTCTGGGCCAAATATCACACCAAATAGCTTCTACCCAACACCCTACCCACCAACTTAAAGCTGAGACACTGAGAACTGTGTCTTGACAACAGATTTCCTCTGAAGTCATCTGTTGATGAGCATATCATGGAAGATGGAATCAAGAGCTTTGTAAAATTCAAGTTCCATTACATCTATTTCATCCCCTTGATCTACCGGGCCTGTCACTCTGTTTTAGAAGGAAATTAGATGGTTCTGACAAGACTGCTCTTCACAAAGCAATGTTGATGATTACCTGGGATTCTGCGATCGTCTGGGTGTTTGCAAATTGATTTTTTGATGATTTGTTCTAGTACTTTTCAAAGTATGAAAGCTAAACTGAGTACTCTATGATTTTCAGAGCTATCCCTTTCTCAAATATAGATCTTATTTTTTTGTGGCCACACTGATCTCCATCGAATTTTTTAAAATTGCTTTTGAAAAACGTCATTAGACGTGCTTAGAAGTGATGTAAGGGTAAACACTTAAAGGAAATGATGACTTGAACATTTACAGTTAATTGGGGGGAAAAACACACAGGGTACGAAGAACTGAAGTCTAGAGTTTTTCATGAACTGGCAAAATCCTCAAAGATTTGCTAGGCCACCTCCACTACTCTGAGGTTGGCCTTAAACAAAACTGGGATTTAAAAGGTTACCATTATAGGGGGTTGACAGTAGGTAATGCTTAGTGATATAGGTAAAGATGTTTAAGGCAAATTGATTCAAATATTTCTTCCCCTCGGCAAGCTTGCCTTGTAAAAGATACACACAGATTACAGGATAACATATACTTTTGAGATATGAAGAGATTTGTTTAGCCCTCCAAAGAGAAGAATCACTGATGGAGATTGGTTTAACTGCTTTTTCCCCCCTGTCATTAAGATAAATTCAATATCATATTAGATGATAATATGATAAAATGCCAGTTATAGAATAAAGCCTGCCTGTTGAGCTGCTGCTTATAAATATTAGAAGCACAGGTGAAATCTCCCTCTAACTAACTTAGGAAAATCTGTTCAGCAACCAGCCTAGCCTGTTACTATGTGGAAATGAAGATGACAACTTCTGAAGTTGTACCAAACTCATGTAGGAAAACCAGCAAATAGATGTGAAAACTCCTTCCCCCCAAAACATTTGTAGGTTAAACACTAGGAGAACACACCTGGATGTGCTCCAGACAAAGAAACGAAGGGATTTTCTTCCTTCTCTAGTTACCTTCTTGGCACAATCGTAGGCCCATTGGTACACTTAGCTTTGGGGTCTCAAAGCGATAGTTCAGGAAAGAGAGTTGTGTGACTCCTAGGCAGACAGAACCATTTTTTTTTTATTACAGGAGCACTTAATTCTTTCTCACTTTAAGTGTGAAAGCCATTTGGGTGATAGCCCAGGCAGGGTATTGCAGATTGGGAGTGAAAAGCTCTTGGCCTCTAAGAAGCAACAGTAGGGGGAAAATTCAGTTACCATTTACTAAGAGACTAAGAAAAAAATTGCATTTAGAAAAAAATTTGTTTTTGGCAACTGTGCTTAATACTCTCGACTTTGGAAGTTAAACATGGGAAAATGTTGTAAACGGGTTGCACCATATTTGTCTATCACTCCCTTTTTGAAGTGGCAATCTGGGTGACTGGAAAGTATGAACACATCTCTATTCTGGTGCAGCTTGCCGAGAAATGCAAGTTACAGAAGAAAGCCTGCCTGTGGGCTGCTGCTTATAAATAGCAGAATCTGGTTCATGCCCTCGAGGGGGGGCTTCCATTGTGATTTTTTGCATGTGAGTGAAGGCAGCTAGTGTGTACCGGACAGGACAGCTCAGCTCTTGTGACCTGGCAAGTAGTGACCGAAGGAGGAAAGGGGCCCAGAAAATAGCCGTTCTCCTGAATGTGCTCCTTGAGAAGTTGGGGTGTTTCCTGTAGCAGTAAACCTCATGCTTGGTTTGGGATGCTGGGTTGGCTGGAGGATTGCAGAGGAGGCCGAGAAAGTTCCGGGGTGTCACAGAGCATCAGAGCTGCCCACAGGTAGTTGGTGACATCTCGTCCTCTAAGATGACAGGCATTCTCTTCCTCCTTATTTTTTGATGGTGGTAGTCATTTTGTGAAATGATGGGCCTATAGAAAATTTGGGCAGATTATGGGATGTCGATATTCAGGTAGGAAAATAATATCATTAGAAGAGAGATAATAGTGTCTGCTGAGTAGGTTACTGCATTTACAACATTTTATTTAATTCCCTTGGTAACACAGTTATGTAAGTGGCATCAGCCCAAGTTAAATGCATGGAAATGGAGGTTCAGGGAAATGAAGGGATGGGCCCAGAGTCTAACCAGTAAGTGGTGTGTTCAGTCTACCCAACTTGAGCTTGATGGCCCATGATCAGCTGCTTCATCTTTTCCTCCTGTGAGGAGAGCACGCTGTAGGTTGCATTGAGAAGAAAGCCTGATTATCCTAGGAGACCAGTGAGCCTTTGCCGTGCAGCCTGGGGTGTGCCTTCCCACTTCTACAGGGGAGCAGTGGGAGCTCAGAGGCCAGCCACTCTGGCAATTCTGTTGAGAGGTTCCATATCGTAGTTCAGCACCAGGCCTGCATTACAGAGAGGATTAAAACGCCACTTGTCAACACTCTGTGAGCCTTTCAATTTTCAGGGTGAGCAAAAAGTCCTCGTTCATTCCTCTGGGATGGCTGTCATCCAGCTGTCATCTGGGCCCTTAGAGTGCATGTGTTTGTGCCGTTCACCTGGTCATATGTTTCACAGTGACATCTGGGGCTCTCTCCATCCTTCTCTAGTCCCTGGTTCAATTTAGATGGATATATTATTGGGTTTCTTGTGCTTAACATCTAAATAAGCCAAATACATCTTGATGACTTGATACTTCGGGACCACCATTGTAGGGATATTTTGAAGCCAGTTCAATGAAAATACCCAATGATTTCTAGACTTCTGTTGGTTTGGTGATAAATTCCTCACCAACCTGTTCACACAAAAAATGTGTCCTTCAGTATCCTAGCTCTGCTGTCTTTCAGCAGAGATCTTGTAAGAGCTTCATGGGCCCATCTTGGTTGGGCACACCCAGGTGCAGGATCCCAAAAGTCGGTCCAAGGACAACATCATGTTCCTGATGATATTTTCACCAGATCTTTTCAACAAATGAATGAACAAACAAATGAATAAATAAATATAATAAGTCAGTTTTTAAAAATGAATCCATTTAAAGAAATGGTCTTTATTCTAAGTTGATGTTCCTCATGACTGTGTGTATATGTGTTAGAAATGTCTTTTCCATGAATTGATGGAAATTATAGGTGGTTGATGTGTATTTTCAATAGCCTATTTTGCCCTTCCTTGTTAGCAAATGGTCAGTTCCTTATTAATTTATAAATTTACAAAAAAAAAAAAATCCTACTGTTCCCTGAAGTCCTAAATCTGGAGACCAGTAATGCTGAATATGTTATTTATTGTCTTCACCATCCTACACCCACATTCCCAAAATCCCATCAGTGAAGAGATTATAAAAAGGGGTAAAGCAGCCCTAACTGGTTTGGCTCAGTGGATAGAGCGCCAGCCTGCGGACTGAAGGGTCCCAGGTTCGATTCCGGTCAATGGCATGTACCTTGGTTGCGGGCACATCCCCAGTAGGGGGTGTGCAGGAGGCAGCTGATCGATGTTTCTCTCTCATCAATGTTCCTAACTCTCTCTCTCTCTCCCTTCTTCTCTGTAAAAAATCAATAAAATATATTTTTAAAAAGGGGTAAAGCAGAAGGAAACAGAAAGAAGGAAAGAGTTCCATTTGCTATATATTAAAAAAAAACAAGAGGATATATATTTACATATTTAAATTATGTATAATGTAATTATATGTAAGTTACATAAAATACATGGTTTCACATAATTGCATGTATTTGTTTCTAGAAGTCCTTTAACCTAGCTGAGTTGAAGTTTCCCCTTGGGCACTCTAGAGTTTAGGGGTATCTCTGACAGAGCCTGTTAGGTTAAGGGCTTTTATTTCTTGGGGGTGTGGGAAGTAGTTTGAGATTATTTATCATCTATTGTTCCTTTCTTTCCTTTTGTCTCCTTCCCTCTCTTCATTCCCCTTTCTCCTTCTCAGTACTGAATTAGACCAGACAAAAGGGACTCTTCCCTGGCCTCACACTTTAGAGAGCTCCACTTTTCACAAAGAGACACAAATAAATGAAAGGACACGTGGGCACCTCTGTCACATGGGGTCCAGTGTGTAGTGCTGGGACAGTGTGACCCTAACTCGCTCACTTTCAGAAATGACACTGTTCAGGCCCCCAGGAATTACTTCTCTATCCTTGTCCTTTGTCCTTAGAAAGGAGAAAGGGACTCCGAATGCCATGGACACTATGGGCTGTGATGCTGCTACTTGCACCAGAGATGGACACCACCTTGATGGACGTGGAAAGATCGGAGCAGCCCAAGTGCTTAGGTAAGAGAAAAGACAAATTAATGAACTTGTCAAGTCACTTTCTTTAATAGTGTGAATGTGACAAGGTCTCGTGATAAGTATCATTTCCCAGTTGTAGTGAGCATCTACTTTTTTATTTCTCTTTATTCTTCCAGAGGTATTTACAAATTAGCACAGAGCACTAGCACATGGAATCTTAAAAACGTTTTCTGAAATGATCCAAATGACTGCTAAATCTGTATGGTTGCAGATCTAGATATGATGTGAGAAGTATTTTTCTTTACATTATTATATGGCTCTACATATTACATTAAAAGATGGTGGAAATCATGATGATAATTTACATATTAAAATTAAAATACTTTGTATATTTTTGTGTTGACAGTAACCTATTATATGTAACTCAAATACAGTGTTTGCACATGACATATAAAGGAATTTGATTAACAACTTCAGTCGCTACTACTTTAGTAGAATAAATGTTCTCCAGATAGAAATTAATAATAAAAAATTACCTGAGAACTGTAATATTTCAAGAAAATGTCTCTTTTAGCATTACTGTCAATAGAATATAAAATGTGTGGGAGAGTTGATGGTGGCATAATTAGTGTTTTGCTGAAACAAAGGCAAGAAAAAAATTTATGGAATGTATCTGTGAATTAATGAGCTATTTTATTACTTATCAAACATTACTAGCCCATCATGTAAACACCCAGACATGCACGATATAATTAAATCCAGTCATCTTTGAGAGTTTGTTGACTTTCAGTCATATAAAAACCATAGCTTTAAACAAAGTTGTTCTTTCTACCTTTGTGACTATTCATTTGTCAAGGAATGAGACAGAATATATGATTGAGCAGCTTGTTAACTTATTTTACAATTATCTAGCTCTATGGTGGGTGGGCCGCTATTTGAACTCTTGCCATATTTTGCCTTCTTTCCCCTCATTCTCTGTTGTTTACCTTTCCCTTCTCTTTGTTATGGCTGTATTTCTCCTTCTTCTCTGTCCTTAAAACTCTGACTGCAAACTCTCAACTGCTTAATAAATGGAATATTTCCTTATCCTTTCACCCCTGAGTCTCTACCTCTCCTAAACAGCAAGAAAGTGCAATCTTAGCCACTATGAAGGAGAACATGAGGACAGAATTCTCTTCTTTCTCTTTCTCTGGGGACATCGAACAAAAATCAGAAGAAAGCCCTCTCACTTTAGGATGTCAGACTGACCACTGAAACCATGTGTCCCAGGCTACGGGACTCACTAAAGGCGGGAGGTCCTTGCGGAGCTGGGACTCCTCTCAGTCAGCACTGCTGCTGGGGCCCACAGCTATTTCTTTCTGGGGTCCTGCTACCCTCTGTGGTGCTGGGAAGCTGGGTGTGAGTCACCCTGTTTGAGGGGTGTGCCAGCCTGAACCCCTTTCCAGTCTGGGGAAATAGCTCTTCTTCCTTTACAATCCTCGCATTCCCCCTCCCTCCCATCCCCAGGATGGTTCTTTCAAGAACCCTATCTTCTGGCAAAACAAGCCTGAGAGTCAAATCACCTAAAGGCAATTTCTGCCTTTATGGATCACAGACTCCACTAAAGCGAGGAAGTAAATACAAAGGTCTGGCTTGCTGCTTGAAAAGGGGGGTGGAGGGGGGGAAACACAGGAAGAGCAAAACAAATCAATGTTTAAAATATTCCTCTCCCACATTTGGACTTTGGGGCATGATGGTAAGAGGTCAATGTCCTACTTAATCTGGAGACCTGAGCAGGGCTGGGAAATAAAAGCAGGGCCCAGCTGATTACGATTGATTTTAGGTTTTAAGGGAAATTTCAGATTTTGGTCTAGGCCAGTGGTCGGCAAACTCATTAGTCAACAGAGCCAAATATCAACAGTACAACGATTGAAATTTCTTTTGAGAGCCAAATTTTTTAAACTTAAACTATATAGGTAGGTACATTGTTATTAACTTAATGAGGGTACTCCTAAGGCTTAGGAAGAGCCACATTCAAGGGACCAAAGAGCCGCATGTGGCTCGCGAGCCGCAGTTTGCCAACCACAGTCTAGGCTACTCTTTGGGTCACTGGAAAAGGGACGCAGATAGACTCAAGGTTATCCTTCCGGCCAGGAATGAAGTCAGTGCATTTGGCTGGTGCATTCCCAGAGGTGTATCTCATAGAAATGAGTGTTTTCTCCAAGCTCCAGGCTTGCCCCGCCACCGCCCCCCACCAATGCTGCCTGCTGTGCCATGTATACTTAACATATAGACAAAAACGCAACATGTTCAAAAGTGACTTCCTTCTTTACTTTATATGCTCACTTACTCAACAAATATTTGTTGAGGGTTTTCCAATTGCCAGGCATTGTGCTAAGTGCTAGGTGGGCCCTGGTGCATAAAATAGATATGATTTTGTCCTATGGAACTTACAATCTAATAAAGGAGATATTCAATAAATAAGAAAACAAATAAATATGAGTTGAAAATTGTGCTAAAAGAGTGAACATAGAAAATGACCAGGAAGTTAAAACCAAGACGTTGTATGAAGAACTGAAGGAATTAGGAAGGTTTTTGCCTCTCCATAGAAGGCTCAGGAGAACTTTTTAACTACACATAAAATTTACATGATGATGTAAAAGTACTTTCACTAATTGTTGAGTTAGCATCAAAAGCTAGAAACATTAGGGAGGTCCATATTAGATTGACAGGATGAAGAATTTCTTGATCTGTGAAAGAATGGAATAGCTGATTGCGGGGTAGAGTCAGGTCAGGAGTTCTCTTGATTAAAAACAGCCACATTAATGCTCAGTAATAAAGAGGAGTAAATACACAACAACATGGATGAATCTCAAAAACATTATGCAATCTACAGCCATACCACCCTGAATGCGCCTGATCTCGGAAGCTAAGCAGGGTTGGGCCTGGTTAGTACTTGGATGGGAGACCGCCTGGGAATTCTGGGTGCTGTAGGCTGCAAAAACAAAAAAAGAAGCAAAAAACATCATGCAGAGTAAAAGAAACTTACACAAAGGACTACATATTATATGATTTCATTTACTTGATATTGTAGAATCTGTTATCACTGCTATGCATTTTAGATATAGTACTTCTAATATTCCTGAGGATAATAGATGGAGGACATTATATTTTTCTGTTGTGTATTTGTAAATTGTAAATCAGAAATTTTCTTGAGGCTAAGAAAAGTTAGATAACGTGTCCAAAACTGTATGATGGAGTGGCAGGACTGTCTGTTTTCAAAGTGTGCACCTGCGCCATCCAATACGGTAGCCACTAGCACTGTGTGGCTCCCAAGCACTTAAATTAGGGTGAGTGCAACTGAGAAACTAAATTTATAATTTTTTAACTTAAATTTAAAAAATTCATATGGCCAAAACCGGTTTGGCTCAGTGGATAGAGTGTCGGCCTGCGGACTGAAGGGTCCCGGGTTCGATTCCGGTCAAGGGCATGTACCTGAGTTGCGGGCACATCCCCAGTAGGAGATGTGCAGGAGGCAGCTGATCGATGTTTCTCTCTCATCGATGTTCTAACTCTCTATCTCTCTCCCTTCCTCTCTGTAAAAAATCAATAAAATATATTTTTTAAAAAATTCATATGAATTTAGTTATTGGAAAACTCCATTTAGTTATGGAAAAAAGTTTAAGTGTATCTGTAACAATTTGTTAAATGAATCTACTTTTTCAATTGAAAATTTTATGAAATCTAAAATACTCATCAAGTATCCCCAATGGAAATTTAGCATCCCAACTGGAATGTGCTGTTACTTAAAATAGACATGTTTCAAAGACTTATTGTGAAACAAAGAATATGAAATATCTTATTAAGAAATTTTATATTAATGAAATGTTTAAATGATAATATTTGGGTGGATTGGCTTAAAATTTTAAATGTTAAAAGTAGTTTCAGCCTTTTTTTTACTTTTAAAAAATTTCAATGTTGCCAAAACCGGTTTGGCTCAGTGGATAGAGCGTCGGACTGCGGACTGAAAGGTCCCGGGTTCGATTCCGGTCAAGGGCATGTACCTGGGTTGCGGGCACATCCCCAGTGGGAGATGTGCAGGAGGCGGCTGATCGATGTTTCTCTCTCATCGATGTTTCTAACTCTCTATCTCTCTCCCTTTCTCTCTGTAAAAAATCAATAAAATATATAAAAAAAAAAAAAAAAAAAAAAAAAAAAAAAATTTCAATGTTACATATGTGACTCATATTCCTATTGGGCAGAGTCAATCTATGCTATTTCCGGTGTACTCCGGCATGGCTAATATTCATATTTAGGCTAAGGGATGCAAGTTACTGGGAGTGGGGTGGGGGCACACTAAATCACTAAGACTCTTTGTAACTGTGAGATTCTAGGAAATTTTATGTAATACTTACTATATACCAGGGGCTACTTTCAAGTCTTGACATTTATTAATTCATTTCATCCTTACCAAAACTCTATGAGGTAAGTACTATCACTATTCCCATTTTGCAGACCAGAAAACTGAGGTGCAGAGACCCAAACAGATATTTAGTAGTACCGAATTCAGTTGGGATATACTCAGAATTTAAAATGTAGTCCTTCAGAACTTTCTTCAAATGGCTTTATTTAGAGATTTGGTTTCAGTCTCTCAGATGCCTGAGAACATTTTCCTCCTTTGAGAGGACTGGCCCCTTTCTCACGTACAAGCAGCTCACTGAATTGTGCCTCCCTTCCCAGAATCTAGAGCATTTATTCAAACATGTGGATCAAACTAGATAATTGGCCAGTGGGAGTACACTGTAACTGAGCAAATGGATGATTAGAGGGGTCCCATTGGGGAACCGATCATTTTCTTGCAGTAGAAAGGGTAATTTCATCTCTCTAAAAGCCTGCCACGCCCTGTGAGAACTGACTTAGTGATGGAGTTGCGCCTGCATTTCTAGGGCAGTGCTGCCGATGGAAGCCTTGAAGAGGCCCAGGAGCCGCTGGGTTGTTCTCTCCCGATATTCGCAGGAGGAGAGAAGGTGACCACTGTTTTCAGAGGCTGTTAATTTCCTAAGTGCTCGGCTTTGTTCATTTGGAAGAGAACTTGAATTGGCTGGTCTTCTAGGAACTGCAACAAAGAAACTCAGAGGAGTCATTAAGATGACTTGAGCAGTTTGGATGGTCTAGACCAGCGGTTCTCAACCTGTGGGTCGAGACCCCATTGGAAAACATATATAATTACATATTGTTTTTGTGATTAATCACTATGCTTTAATTATGTTCAGTTTGTAACAATGAAAATACATCCTACATGTCAGATATTTATATTACGATTCATAACAGTAGCAAAATTACAGTTATGAAGTAGCAACAAAAATAATTTTATGGTTGGGGGTCACCACAACATGAGGAACTGTATTAAAGTGTCGCAACATTAGGAAGGTTGAGAACCACTGGTCTAGACTTTACCCTCTTTCATGAATATGTCTTAAAAGTTCCGGTCAGTCCAGATGCCGGCTATAATCCATGTCTATTTCCAGAAGGCATTGCCTGCTGTGGTCTTGAGACCCAGCGTGTTGTATGCTGTGAACACATTGGCAAATCTTTCCAACAGTGGAAGAGGAAGCTCAGAATGTCACCGTAGGCCAGTTCCGAGAGGGCGGAGGGTGGTAACATGGAGAGGTCTTGAAAAGCAGAACCTTCTGAGGCGGACAAATGGCAACTTCCACGTTGTCCTAAAAACAGGAGGCGCCAAATATAAATATCTGAAAGGTGTTATATTTGGGACCGCTAAATTAAAATATCCAGGTTTGTCAGTCATCGGTGACAAATGGGGAGAATCTAGTGTCTTGTTTGAGTTAGCTCAGTGCCACTTAACGTGTAATTCTGACCAGCAGCAACAGCCTCACCTGGGATTTTGTTTGAAATGCAACTTCAAGCCTCACCTCAAATCTACTGAATCTGAATCTCTGGGATGGTGATCAAGAATCTATGGTGAAGGGCAAGGATTTAAAATTTTTTTTAAATTAACAATTTATTTTTATTTTTATAAATTTGTCACTAACCCATTCTTTTGTAAACTGTCCTATTCAGGGAGATAAATCCAGCAACCACTCCTTGGGTGGTTGCTATAAAAGTTTTAAACACTTACTCTCCACTTGCTTTCCGTTCTTACTGAAGACTGGTAAAAAGGGTTCATGGGCTGACGCCAGCCCGCAGACCACACTCAAGCCCTCATCGGAGACATGTACACTGGCCTTCTCCCTCCACAATGACCCTGTCACTGCCTGGAACTCACGGGTCTTTGTCAGAAAACACCAGAGAGCCTCCCAGAGAATAAAAGCATGGGGATGAGAATTAATTAGAAAGCACCCTTCCATCTAGGTTTGTCAGACGGTTACTAAATCCACTTTAGAATAACCCTTTTCAGCTAAAATAAATCAGGCAAAATTTTAGTCATGGATGGATCGTCTCATGTTATTGCATTAAGATGTTAAATTACAAAAGATTTGCTTTTCATGTATTACTGTTGTGGTTCATAAAGCTCCCAATTGTCATGAGTATGTAGATATTATGGAGCAAAGTAAATTTATTTTCACGTCTCTCTTCCAAATAGAACTGAGTTTCTAATTTTCTGCTAAAAGGCTGTGCTCGGGAATTTGGCAGGTCCGTTGACATTTGGAGCCCATCAAATTCTAATTGATGAAGAAACACAGGGAGAATGCTTCTCTCCTGGACTTAAATTATAGAGTTGTCTTTGTCCCATGAGATTGAGGTGTTATAAAAATTTTGCTTTAATGTGTACTCCATTTGGTTGTCATCATCCCATAGCCACATTTCTTAAAATCTCGTTAAAATACATTAGGGCTTATTACATCTCTTGTTTATATTAGGGACTCAGTAATAGAAGGTGTCAATGATGTAAACATTACACAAAAGTAAAGGCCTCAGAGATGAAAACAGTGCTTAATGGAGCTGCTTTGCTAGTGGGAAATAAATTCTGATATTATCCAGAACCGGTTCTTACTCTGAGATGCTCCCCACTTACAAAGAGTGTCAAACAGCCTTTTAGCAACCTTCGAAAAAACCCAGGATTGTTTACACGAAAGTGTTTCAAACCCTTCATCTGCTGTAAATTGTGTACAGTCAAATGGGTGCATTAGGATTTATACTAAATCTCTTTATCTGGTAAGATAAAAGAAATGTTTATAATGTCCCTGAAATGTACTTGCTTTTCCCATGACTTCAGATAATAACATTAACCCCCTAAAAGGAGCCAGTTAAGAAACAGCTGTTGAACCTACACCACGAACAGTAGCATAAGCCCTTTGGTATTTCCTAAGGCCCAACAATGAATAATTGTGCCTTTTTCAATTATTTGACCTCCGTTATGAAAAGGGGCCTGGCTTGTGAAGTTTACCTAGTTTGAAAGAATATTTCTGACACATCGCTTTGGGTTCTCATCTTGGTTTCTTGAATCCACGTGTGATGAAAGCATGTCCTGATGGAAATGCAAATTAAAATGACAATAAGATCTCATTTTACACCCACCAGAGTGGGGGTGGGGGTGGGGAAGTCTCACTATGTTGGTGAGGACACAATACAGAAAGAACCCTCTAGAAAGAACCCTCATACACGCCGGTGGCATTGTGCATTGGTGTGTTCACTTTGGAAACCATTTCATCTTATATAGTAAAGCAGAGTGTTTAAATACTCTACAACCCAGCATTTCCCTTCCTCAGTGTATCCCCTATGGAGATTCTTGCATATGTACACTAGGAAATACACAAGAATATTCCCATCAGTGTAGTTCCTAATAGCAAAAATTTCCAACTGAAAACTAAAATGGCCACCTAATAGAAGAGATACATTCATATTGTGATATTCATTCATTCATTAGCCTCAAATATACCAGAAAGATAATATTCATAACTGCTGCAAAAGTGAGTAAAATATAGCTTCATGCATCAAGGTGGATGAATCTTAAAAACATAATGCTAGAGAAGAGAGCGATTCTAGAAGATAGGATTCCTTTTGAATAAAGTTAGTGTAAAATGGTTAAGAAAAGCAAGCGCCCATGAGGTAGGTGTGATGGCCTTGAGTGGGCTTAGTCTTCCTTATAGAAGGGGAAGACCAAGCTGTGCTTGATCCAGGACACAGTGCCATTGGGGAAACTAGAATGGCTGGTGGCCTCTCAAGAAGTTAGTTGCACATCAGCTGAAGCATTTGAAGTATTGGCCCTTGTCACAGGGAACCTTGCATCTTTGCTTGACTGACTCACAAGTCAGAATTCTGAACCTAAATCTTGATCCCCCCACTTGTTATAGGTGTAGTCCTGGGAAAATTCCATAAGCCCTCAGACCTTGCATGTCCATATCTATGAAATGAGGAGTGAGATTCAAATGATGCAATTGATATAAAACACATAAGAACAGCGACAGCAGTGCCCAGCACATTAGCATTCCACTGTATTGGCTCTCTTAATTCTTTCCTCTATTTGATATTAAGTTCCTTGAGGGAAGGAGCAGGGCACATTCATTTTGCATTGCCCTAAGGGTCCGGAACACCATCTGGAACATTGCAGATGTTAGGTAAATGTTATTAAATGTGCAAATGAAAGGGCTATTGGTGAGACTTTGGCACCCTAGTAAATTAAAATATTGACCTTTTTCTCTCCATGAAATTCCCTTAAGATGAATGTATTAGGTAGGCTTTAGTTTCAGCAGCATTTAACAGAGACCCAGATAGCAGGGGCTGAAAAGACAGAAGTTTATTTCGCTCCCATGTAAAAGTCTTCATGCAGGCAGTGCAGGCTAAGATTGGTGTGGTGGACCCTTGTGTGTCCCGGTGACCTTTGACCTCATTGTCCCAGATGGAGGAAAGGGAGGAAGAAGGGATGTACTGCCACCGCCTTTAGTGACACAACCAGGAAGTGACACGTCTCCTTCCCTTGCCTCCCATTAGCCAGAAGTTCTAGCTGCAAGGGAGACTGGGAATGGAACTTTATTCCAGGCTGCCATGTGGCTTCCATTACTTCAGAAAGGGAGACTAAATAGTAAATATGAAATTCCCTCAACAGTCTCTCTTCTCTAATACTTTTTGGGAAATGGAATGATTGCCTGAACCATGAGGATGGCAGCCAGTGACAGAGGACAGAAAGTCTAGAAGCATGCTGAATCCCCGATAAATGAGGAGTTGCCAGACAGCCTTAAATTTCCTATTTTCCTTTTATGTGTGAGAAATAAGTTGCTTTCTTAAAACCCCTATTATCTGGGATCTTTGTTGTAACAACCTGCATTCTACATAATGCCGTAGGGCTGGTGCACACGTGTGTCTGTGGCCATGTGTGAGTTAAGGAAACTTGAACCCTTCCGCCCATGTTACTACCCACCCGGGAGCCAGTGGCCCCTCTCTCTACTGAGTCAGTGCTGCACTGACTCGCAGGAAACCATTCTTCTCTCCACCCAGCTGTGACTTCACTCTATTAGGTTAAATTTTAAATCAGGGGTGAGTTAATATGCCAAATTGTCCCCAAGTGGCCTCCAATTTATTCTCTTCTCACTTATAGGGTCAGGGCTCGTATACTTTTATACCAGCAGTACAAATTGTACAAGGCTCTTTAAAGAAAAATCAAGCCAATCAGAAATAATAAGATGATAAAACACAGTCCTGCCTCACTATAGGAAATCTCAGGGTGTGAAAACCCAGATATATTTTGAGTGATAAGGCCTCTCCCAAAAGATTGATCTCTACAAAATAATTTACCCGAATACTTAACAATTGCTGAATACATAAATACCTTTAAGTAGTGACAGTTCCTTGCACATTTATAATACTGTGCCCAAATTACTTGCAGTTTCCCCACAACCCATCTGTTACATAAAGGGAGATACACCAGCTCAAATACCCATCCTAGGTCTGAATAAAATAGGTGGAATTTTGTCAGTGTAACTTTCTTCTTTCCATGTTACTGTTTTGACATTAACAAAGTCAGCATGAATAACATGAAGGAATAGTAAAGAAATATTAAAAGAAATAGTAAAGGAATTACAGTGATGTTCCAGTTTGCACAAGATCAAGCCTTCCATGTTTCCTCCTGTTCCATTTTATCAGAGTTCTGACACATCTTTCCCCCACACATTTTAGAGTTCATGCCTTGTATACTTTATAGTTTATACCTTATATATTTTTAATGACTTTTTTTAAAAAAACCTCAAATCTAGGCATTTTCTTTTTTTACATTTTAGTGATGATACCATGGGAAGGTTGAAACTTAAATAACTATGATCCCCTAAGTCAAGACCTCCAGCTTTGAAGTAGGCCAGACTTCATGCCTAACAGCTCTCACCTCTAATGTCACAGAGAAATACAAAAAGAGCCTGCCAGAGAACCAGCCTTCCATCTGGGCTGCCCTTTCCTTATGAGTTCTTAAAAAATAAACACCCCCCCAAAAACAAACAAACAAACAAACAAAAAATCCTGCTGTAATGATCTATTCTCTTGCTTTTCTTCAGGAAGAATGACATCTGAATTTGAGTGTGGCATCTTTCTCTCCCCAGGAATCCATGGAGTCCACTTCCTGTGAGCAGTCAGTTCAATACCTCACCAGCTTTGCAGCCCCAGCTCCATTCGCAGATGATGCTGCCACTTTGAGGGGAGGAAAGGTCCTGGCGGGCACCAAGTCCACATACCAGGCAAAGAACCCGACGTTTGTGATCTCCGCTGGATGATGCCAGGACGAGGGACGCATTCAGACCTGCTATCAGGACCCTAGTTCAGGTTCATTACCTTCTCTTTCATTCCCAGGGCATGTCTTCTCTAGACGGGCAGGGATTGGAAAATCTTTTATCAGTTCTATACATGTAAGTTTGTAGAAAGAAATTCAATTCGCAGAGGGAAAGCCATACATAGATAGAGACTATCTAGGACTATGGGAACTACTCTTTTCTGCCCAGAACATCTGCCCTACGGCCCGTTCTCCTCACTCTCTGCCTCTGGGAAGCAGGAGGCTCCCTTTCCAGGGCTTCTCTTCCAAGGCTGCCTCCTTTGGGGATTTCACACTCCCAACTCCGACCTGGCCGGAGGCCCCTTGGAAGTTCTTTGAGACTCCAATGGACGTCTGAATTGGCGGTTTTGTATGTCTGGTCTCTGGGTTCCCCGTGGTGGTTGCTGAACTATAGTGCACTCCACTTGGAGGAAGAAAGCAGAAAACCCCCCTCAGATTCACTTCTGTAGTATTGCTTTGCGTTTTCTTCTTTTCATTGAGTTGCCGGCCCATTTCCTGTCTCCAGCTATATTCACTCTGGACCCAGCAGGCATGAGAACAGTTCCTCTCTCTGTTTCAGAAATGACCAGCAGGACTGTACCTAACCACAGGCCAGGTGCATCCAGCCTGGATCCTTCTGCTGAATGGACCCCTCCCTGCCTGTGAGCTCTGATAACCACTTTCTGTTTTGCCTTTTGTTTACTTCCTGCAAGAACCAAAGATGCTTGTGGGACTGGAGGACCGTGGAGTGGCATGGAGAGAATGTTGAACTTGAAAGCAGATAGATAGTAAGATCAATCCTCCTGGTGTGCAAACTTAGTATCTGTGTGATTGTCAGATGCCATTTAACCTCACTTAGACTCAGTTTCTTCATCTGGAAAATGGATGCACACATGCCCTTGCCGAGTCAGCAGCAGCCAACAGAATCCCCTTCTCCAGGGATTTCCCTGAGACTAAGTCTCTGTCCATCTTTTTAAAGATTTACCACACATGTTCTGTTTAGGGAATCTAAAAGTCAGAGTCCCTTAAGAAAGTAGAAATGGAAATTAGCATAAAAATCTAGAGATCTTCTAATAATGTGAAGTTTAGTTGGATTAATTGATAGAAGAGAACTCAGCAGAGCAGGCCATGTGGTGGAGACTGCAAGATTAGTTCTCTTCCCTTTTCCCTTGTAGTGGGGCCTGGTGGGCACATCTTCATCTCCAGATTCCCGGCACAGTCCCTAGGAAATCAGGGATGAGGGGGTGAAAGTGTCCTATCTCCATACAAGTCATTTGGAATGTTGGGTTTTCTTTCATAGGTTTGTTGGTGTGTGTCCCTTTAAGCAGAAAGGGTAGAGCGAAATCCCACTGATCTAATTCTGTTCAGGAATGATCACTGAAGTCGCTGGAATGAATCTACATGGGGCTTCTCCAGGCTTCCGACACCTCCTTATTGATTGTGATCTGAGACAATGGAGCATGCAACCGCCTGAGACGCCTGTTAAGCCAAGGAAAGCATTGGTGGGGCGTGTGGTCATTTGAAAAGCCACATAACCACGCTTGTGGTTGAGACTGTAACGGCACAGAGGGGTGGGTTTGGATGTGAGGAAAAGAGCTGAAGCTATGACTAAGGAGGGATTCTTTCTTTAGAAAGCCTTTCTATTCCTCTCAGCGTGTGGTTTTGGTTAGCAGCAAGGAGGTGGGAATGGCATCCTGCTCAGCCTCCATCTCGCCACGCCGCTCGGGCCGGGTGTTCTGCAGGGCTGACACTGTATCCATTCATCCCGTGCGCTCACTTACTGATGCTTACTGTGTGCCGTGGATTGTTTTTAAGCGCTCTTCTAGTCTTACTTATTCCTCGTAGCACCTCTATGAGGTAGGCACCATTTTTATCCCCGTTGCACAAAGGGAGAAACTGAGGCAGAGAGAGGCGAGGCTTTCTTCATGCCCTTCAATTAGTAGGAGTCATTTTAGCTTTAGAGTGATTGACTTGAAGGTGGCAATTCCCAGAGATTTTTCCCCCTAAATGATCTGTTCTGAACCATTTTTTCACTAAGCAATTCACATGTTTGTTTCAGACAGTGACAGACAGTGCAGACAGAGCAAGGGGCAGACGGGGAGTCACTGATATTAGGCCTGACTGTGCCATGAAGCAGGTGGCCTGGTGGTCATGTCTATGGGCAACACCTGTAGTTTACAGATCTCCCATCAGTCTCTGACCTTGGGCCTGTGGTTCTAGAATGGCAGTCGCCAACCTTTCGGACCTCACGGACCACCAGTGGTCCGAGGACCACCGGCCGGCAACCGCTGCTCCAAAGGTTTCCTTAAGAAGACATCCCACATGTCTTTCCAAAGCAAAGGCATCAACATGCATCCCTTCTCAGATGAACCTTTAAAGGAGTTTTGATAGCCCATTCTGTTTGAATCCATCTGTGGAACAAAATCCAAATTGCATATTGTATTTTCTGTCATGGCTACTTTAAAACAAATAAAGAGAGATTAAAAAAGGAATTAAATACCCAATTACTCCATTGGCAATGAAGAATACTTTGGGTGGGATGGCAGCAGCCCTCACACTGCATTTGAGACCCACTCCTGCTCTTTGAACTCAGTAGAATCTGGTGTGAGATTTGCCTGCAGATGTGACCAGGGCAGGAGGCCCCGAGCCAGGCACTGGTTGAACCCTGGTGGTCTTATCAAAGCACCTATGATACTGCAGTGGAAAGATAAACTGGGGTTATTAGGAGCTTGCTGGCAGATAATATTGGAAAATTAAAGTGAGTAAGAAAGGATGTGGAATTGACTAAGGCACGTGGGTCAAAACTTAGGCTGTAAATTCCAAGTGTTGCCACTGTGCTGTTTTTCACAGTAGCCATTTACCGTAGTGGCAGGGGAAGGGCCACCAGGACCCAGGCTGGATGGCACTGGACTAGCTCATTATGAACCAAGACATGCTCAGCTATTCATGAAAACAGGCATGTTTAAGGGTGGAGAAGGAGCAGGGCCCGATTCCCTTCTCTGTTCTTATCCATGACCTTAGTGGCAACACATTGTGTGTTTCCAATTCACCTCCAAGGCCATGATCTTCAGGAATTCTGTCCATTTGGCCTCAGGATGGGCTAGTCCAATGCAGGGTGGAAATGCTATGATTTCATTATCCGCAGGCTCTTTCATGGCACTTCCCTTTCCCCCCACCTCTTGAAATCCTCTATACCCGTGGTCGGCAAACCGCGGCTTGCGAGCCACATGCGGCTCTTTGGCCCCTTGAGTGTGGCTCTTCCACAAAATACCACGTGCAGGCGCGCACATACAGTGCGATTGAAACTTCGTGGCCCATGCACAGAAGTTGGTATTTTGTGGAAGAGCCGGTATTTTGTGGAAGAGCCACACTCAAGGGGCCAAAGAGCCGCATGCGGCTCGCAAGCCGCTGTTTGCCGAACCGCAGTTTGCCGACCACTGCTCTATACCCTTCAATGTGCATCTCAGCGGCTGCTTTGTCTATAAGCTTCCCCAATATTGTTTCCCCTCTGCATTGAGGTGGTTTAATCTCTCTCTCCTTTGTGCTCCCTGTATTATAGCATGAGCCAAAGACTATCTTGTCTTTTAGTTATTGCTTTGGTTCATGTCTAACCTTGACAGAAAGCTCTCTGAGGGTAGGATTGCTGCTTCCATGTCACCTTGCGCAGTGCCTTGTACAAACTGGATGCTTAATAACTTCTTGTTGAATTGAAGTAGATTAAAACTCTTCCATAGTCCAGCTTGAACTCAGAACATCAAATGTTTCTGAAAGTGTGAAGATTTGTGTGGTGGATGGGGGCAGTAGTAGATGAGCCCTCCAAGGGAGGAGACACATCTGCAGTTTGGGAGGTTTCCACACCAAGTCAGTCCAGATCTGCCATTGAACCTGGAGCAACATGCCAACCCCTTATGGAGTCATAGATCCACATATAACTACTGATCCCCCCAAACTTAACTACTAATAGCTTACTGTTGACTGGAAACCTTACCAAGAACATAAACAGTCAATTAACACATATTTGTATGCTATATGTATTATGCTGTATACTATATTCTTACAATAAAGTAAGCTAGAGAAAATGTTATTAAGAAAATCACAAGGAAGAAAAATACATTTACAGCATGCATTTGAAAGAAACCTGTATATAAGGGGACTTGTGAAGTTCATACCCCTGTTGTTCACCTGAAAGGAGGTGAAAAATATATACAATATATCTTGTATATTTTACACCCCAGTACTGTTGATCCCTAACAAGTCACCTTCTGCAGTCTCTTCCTGACTACAACCAGGATCCAGTGACTGAAAGCAAAAGAATTTCACCCATTCCTAAGTGCAGACAAGACACTGGAGAGAATGTGTATAAATAATCAAGTCAAAAACACAGCTTCCACAGTATGTAACAGGCAAGTTTAACAACGGTCACTTGTGACATAAACAAAACACAGTACTGTACAGTCTTGCACCCAACATACCTTTCAGCTTGATTCCGTGAGACTAATATCCCCTGCCCCAGATGTCAGCTCTGGCAGGTCTTACAGCTTTTGCCTCCAGTGTTATATATAAAAGATACTCCACGGTCACTTTAGGTTGCAAATACAATCTCAATGCAGTAATTAGAATGTCATGGTAAAGATGTTAATCAAAACTTTGAATGTGACAGCATTCAATCTTTAGCCTTCCTTTAGCTCTGACCTACTTCAGGCATGCTTCTCTAGTCTTCACTTCGCGGCTGCCTCTCCCTGCTCCCCTCCCCTCTCTACTCCTCGCCCACCCTGATCACCTTGCCCTCCTTGCTCACCTCTTTCTTCTTGCAGATTTCCTCACCTGCTGGTTCCTTTCCAAGGTCAAAGTAGGAGAAGAGAAGGGAACATTATGGTTTTCACGAGGCTGGCAGCTTTGGTACCCTGGGCCTAAAGCTGCCCAGATTTGTCAGGTTTGCTGATGATTAAAGCAGACCTTTTCTCCATGACCGCTTTTTGGGCCTCTTTGAGGTCCCCTGTTGAGCTCTTCCTCCTTCAGCTTCCATGACCTATGGGGACTCATCTCGATTGCGGTTGGTCATTTGGAACTCTTCCCTCAGCCCATAGGTATCCAGTGACATTCTTCCATCTCCTTCTGCTGGGGTCTTCTCACCTGCTGTGTTTCCTTATTGGGCAGGACAAGACGAGCTGGGTCTCTCTCTGGCATGCCTCACATCAGTTCCCAGGATCCTTTGCCCAATGGGCCTCAACATTTTCGGAGGGGTCCTCAAAACTCTCTTCACCATTCTTGAAGACAGAAGGTGGTACCCCCATCACTCTTCCACAAAAGGGAGGATCGGGGTTCACAATACAGCAACACCTTTAAAAAAAGAAAAGGGAAGTTTAAAAAAATGAATAAAAAATTTCCTTTTTCTACTCTCTCTGGTCTCCTTTTATATTTTTTATTTGGCTAAAAGGTTCAGGATTCACAGGATAAGTTTCTGAGGCCATTTCCTTTGGCCATTTGTACACAGAGGTGAAGGTCTTGTCTTACTCTCACTTTGCTATATGGTATCTGTTGTTTTATCCCAGTCAGTACTGAGACTGAAAGAGTTCTATTCTAACATGCTGCTGCACATCTTACCTGAAGTAACTCCTATTGTCTAGTATGTGCCTCTACTCTGGCCCTGCCCAGGGATGTTAGGTAAACCTATTAGGCCTGACTACTTCAGAAGCCACAGAACAATAAGCCTTTTGGGACCAGTCCTTTTTATTTATATTGCCCTAGACCAGTGGTCGGCAAACCGTGGCTCGCGAGCCACATGCTGCTCTTTGGCCCCTTGAGTGTGGCCACAAAGTTTCAATTGCACTGTACGTGCATGCCCACACATGGTATTTTGTGGAAGAGCCACACTCAAGGGGCCGCAGTTTGCCGACCACTGGTCTAGACAGTGCCAAGACTTCTACCCAATTCTTGGAGGTAGAGGTGTGGAGGGTAATGGACAGGTAGGAAAGGCTTAGCCCATTTCTGAGGGGAAGAATCTATACTAATAATAGAGGAATATGCAAATTGTCCAGGATGCCATCACAGTAACAGTAATGACCGAACAGCAGGCTGTGTGGAGCAACAAAGCCGGCGGGGGGGGGGGGGGGGGGGAAGACCAAAAGAATTAAAAGCAGGCTGTGTGGGACAACCAGGCTGGCAGGGGGAGCAGTAGGGGGTGACCAGGCTGGCGGGGGGCGGGATCGGGCCTAAACCGGCAGTCAGACATCCCCGAGTGGTCCCGGATTGGAGAGGGTGCAGGCTGGGCTGAGGGGACCCGCCCATGCATGAATTTCGTGCACCGGGCCTGTAGTCTATATATATAAAAGCCTAAGGGACCGAATGACCAGTCAACCGGTTGACTGGTCGCTATGATGTGCACTGACCATCAAGGGGCAGATGCTTAATGCAGGAGTTGCCCCCTGGTGGTCAGTGTGCTCCCACAGCGGAAGCACTGCTCAGCTGACTGACCCATCCTGTCGGCCCACCAGCCTGGAGCAGCCACTAACTCCCTCAGTAGCCCTGCAGGTCCAATCTCTGGAGAATGGGCCAGGCACTGATGGACCATAGGTGTGGGACTGCTGGTTTCAGCCTGATCCCTGCAGGCTACCCCGAGGGACCCCACTGTGCACGAATTTGTGCACCGGACCTCTAGTAAAAAACAAGATCTGCCCTCCTTAGTGTTTCAAGGATGAGGTGGGAAGGGAGAGGTGCATATTCATTAGCATTTAGAAGGAAATCATTAATCAGCTCTAGTAGCTAACCACAATCTCTAATTAGCAAATTCACAAACTCCACTATTGCATAAGTATTTCCCTTTATGGGCTATATTGGCCATCTATTAATATAATAATGCTCTATTACAAATAACCACAAGCTCATTGGCCTATAACTAGCAATGTCTATTGCTCATGCTTCTGGGAGTCCTTTGGGATCCACCAGACTGGCTCAGGAAGATGAGGCAGAAAGGCAAGTAGAATAGGCAAGGACTCTTGAGGCCTAGGCTTGGAACTGGCATACCATTTTTCAATCTGGGTGTCCTGTTTTCTTTTTATTTGCTAAAGCTGGCAACCAATGCCTCTTTTTACTGGGCAAAACAAGTCACATGCTTGAATCCAGAGTAAGGGGCAGAGCAAATCACCTTGCCCACAGTGGGAGGCTTTGCCAAGTTACTCGAAAAGGCTCTAGGGATGTTTAGAGTAATGCAGTGAATCTACCGCATGAGCTGTTTCATCAACTCTGATTTCCTGGCTAAGGACCATCATATGCACAGTGCTCCTCCTCATGCTGTCTTCCCTGCATTACTAGCAGTCGACATTAACTTTTCTTTGAGGACTGGTTTCTGCTTGCAGGGGGAGCTGAGAAGTGGGCATACTCTCTTGCTAAAATGACTCCTGACCTTTTAAAGTGTTGCAATACAGAGGATTCACAGTACTGCTTTGGCAACATGACCAATTTCATCACCTTTTTTGGCCCTTCATGGTCTAAAGAGTCAAAACCATACTGGTTAACCCTGAGAACATTGGGGTATTATGGTGCCAGCATCGCTTGTGAGCTGGAAGAAAGAGGCACAGAGCCAAGTGGGCCAAATGGGGGATGGAGAATTTGAAAGATACAAGGAGAGGCAGGAAGAAGATGGCAAATGGAACGTAACTCAGGTCATGGTTTCTAAGCCTGCTTAACCATCTGAATCACCTGGTGATATTCTACATTCCTTAGTTCCCTGGGCAGAATGGGAACTTCTGGTCCATGTCAACATCAGAGACAGAAGTCTAGATACATGTCACTATGAGTGGGAAATGCCCCTTGATACGATTAAGATTCATTTGGAAACCTTTCTGTATAAAAACTAATTGCACATAAATATTAATTAATGTCTTTTTTTCTCAGTTATATTTTGTTAATTTTCTATGCATTAGAGAAAATTAATGAATATAAAAATTATACTTGACTCATCACATATTTTCTTACATTTTGAGTTGCTAATTTCCCCAGAGAGAAATCATACCAATTTTATGTTAGTGTGGAATATTTATAATTTGGTTCTTGTCTTTGTTAAATGTAGTAGCCTCACAATTTTTATTATATGTATTTGTTTTGAGCAAATAAGTTTTGAGGATTGAAAAGAAGGACTATTAGCATGATTTAATTTTCATTGCTTTCCAAGTAGCAAATACTCATCGATTTGAGGGTGAATTATTTTATTTCTCTAAAACAAATGATACAATGAATGAGGACCGATATGTGTTTTCTTAACAAGTACTTTTAAAAAGACTATTTCTAAATGCAAAATGCCAAGCAAAATCTTAGGAAGATGTTACATATTTCTTTAGTAAGTTCATAGTGATCTATTGTGCCCTTTTCATTTCTTTTTTTAAAAATATGTTTTTATTGACTTTTTTAGAAAGAGAAAAAGGGAGAGGGAGAGAAAGACTGAGCAGCTGCCTCCTGCAAGCCCCCTACTGGGGATCAAGCCCTCCACCCGGAATCAAACTGGGGACCTCTCGATGCATGGGGTGATGCTCAACCAACTAAGCCACACTGGCCAGGGCCCCTTTTCATTTCTTTTGTGCTCCTGAGGAATCCTTTCTTTATTTATTCAGGAATTTATTTTCCTGCTTTGAATTGAAATACTCTGTGGAGAAACCACTTGATATACCTGTTTTAAACTCTGGCTTGGTTCCTTAAAGTGAATTAAAATTTATATTCTCGTGTAACTTAGATTTATGACCCTAACCACAAAGGTCAACAGAGTCTGGTATGATTGATGGACCAGAGAAAATATTTAGTGCAAAGTACTGAAATTTTATAAGCTTTGGCAATAAAGAGTAAAGATCTATATTTAGAAACTAATCTTAGAAAATATTGCCTTGTAATTTGATAGCTTATCATTTCAGCTGATTCTCAAAATAATCCTTGTGTTATATAAGCAGGTCAGGTTGTCATATCCCCATGTTAATGATGAGAAAACCGAGGCTTAGAGAAGTTGAGTGCGTTGGCCTGTGTCATAGAAATCCAGGTTTTCTGTCTCCATGTCATGGCGTTATGTCATTACGACATTATGATTTTCAAGACAGGATTGGTTAGTTAGGATTAGACCTGCATTTTACAAAGATGAATGAAATACCATTCCTCTTGGGTGCGTTAGTTGGGAGATAGACAAGCCATGAGATCCCTACAGTGCTATTTGGTAAGGACAATAGTAAGAACTATAGAATGAAGCGCTGGGGAAGGAGGGCCTTATTTCATCAGAGTCAGAATAGGGAGGAAGTGTAAGCTCTTGTGTTTAGGAGAAGGAATTTTTTCTTTTTAAAAAATATTTAATTTAAATTTTATTTGTCAGCCCTAGCTGGTTTGGCTCAGTGGATAGAGCGTCGGCCTGCGGATTGAAGGGTCCCAGGTTCAATTCCAGCCAAGGGCACATATCTGGGTTGCAGGCTCGATCCCCAGGGTGGGGCATGCAGGAGGCAGCCGATCAATGATTCTCTCTCATCATTGATGTTTCTATCTCTCTATCCCTCTCCCTTCCTCTCTACAATCAATAAAAATATATTTTAAAAAATTTTATTTTTCAGTTATACTTTACATTCAAAATTATTTTGTATTAGTTTCAGGTGTACAGTATAGTGGTTAGATAATTATATACTTTACAGTGTTTCCCCCGATATTTCCAGTACCCACCTGACACCTTACATAGTTATCATAGTATTACTGACTATATTCCCTATACTGTACTTTACATCCCCATGACTGTTTTGTAACTACCAATCTGTATTTCTTAATCCCTTCACCTCTTTCTCCCAGTCTCCCATGGCAATATTTCTCTTCTACAAGACTGGTACTTGAAAAACATTATTTTCTTATTGCATTTAGAAGACTGAGTGATTGAGGAATTCAGTTGATGGTACTGAATGTAGAAACTCCCGCTGAGCAAAAAATTTTGTGGTGATTGAAGAAGGTTTGCTCTCGGGGTAAGGAGCATTCCCAGGGAAAGGCAGTAGCACAAGATGGCTCCAGGCCTTTGACCGCACCTGGAGCTTCAGAAAGTCATGGGGGCAGGTGGTATTTTCCAACGATGGCCACAATAGCTTTAGTCTCCCACGCTCTTCTACAATGGGACTTTCTACTCCCCGATCAAGAGGCCAAGTCTCATATTCCTCCCCTTGAATCTGGTGGACTTGTGATTGCTTCAACCAGTAGAATATGCAAAAGGGATGCTGTGTGATTTCCAAGATACGAAAAGTGAGGCAGCTTCTCACTGTTTATTGGAACACTTGTCTTATTCAGGCTACTTTCTATGAAAATGAAATTGATACTGTGAGGTATTAAACCATTCATGTATCTTCGCTATATCCATCTGTTTTTCTTATTATGAGAGAAAAATGCTTCTATTGAAATTAGTTCTGCCTGGCCGGTGTTGCTCAGTGGTTGAGTATAGACCTATGAACCTAGAGGTCATGGTTCGATTCCCGGTCAGGGCACATGCCCAGGTTGTGGGCTCGATCCCCAGTGTGGGGTGTGCAGGAGGCAGTCAATCAATGATTCTCTCTCATCATTGATGTTTCTATCTCTCTTTCCCTTTCTCTTCCTCTCTGAAATCAATAAAATATATATATTATAAAAAGAAATTAGTTCTTTTCTAATATTTGTTCTTGTACTGGATTCAATGGTGGATATGTGAAATTGGTTTTTATAAAAGATCAGAGTGAAGTTTGAAGGTGAAAATGGATCCATTTGTTTAAGAAGACTGTAGAGAAAGAAAAAGGGTGGTGAAAAAAGGGGAAATGTTATACCCTATCCTGAAGTAGTCTGTTTACTCTTCCATACTTTTTGGGGGGGGGGACGGGGAGGTTCTTTATCTTTCTGGCTTCTCCTACTCAGGTTTTTATAGACTCTCTTTGTTCTGTCCACCCTTTCTTTTAGGTGTTTCCCATGGTTAGTTCTAAGGCCTTCTTTTTCTTCCCTTTTCTTCCCTATTTTCCCTTTATTTCTCCCTCCCCACACTCCCCAAGCATAATCATATCTCCTATCTCCTCTTTTGGCTATTAAATTGCCATTTGTTGTGGATAGTCATTGACTCCACAAACATATATTGAGTGCCTTCTGTGTGCCAGGCATTCTTCTGAGGTTGGTGATACAGTTACAGCTTAATATTCTCAGTGGTGTTATGCTTGTGATTTTGATTTTCAACTGGCAGTAATCACCAGCGAAATTCAAATATTATTGTATAAATTGACCTTAACATAAAATATGTCTTCTGAAGTGAGTGTTTCGGAAACAACAAGTAACTGGTTAGCAGCTTGCGCCATCAGACTTTCCTACCTCTCAACTTGGAAAAATTATGTGTTTGTCTTGGTATTAAGGTAGCAAGACTGATGAGAAAATAACTTTTCTTTTGACACATATTGCACCGGGTAGGATGCAATTGGGAAGTCCTCTATGATGACAGCTGTTCATGGCAGGAAACGTGTTTGAGGCGGACGCCAGGAGGGAAGGACAGGAAGTGTCATCTTACTCTGGTCTACTTGGCTCTCAGACATTACGGATTGTGCTGGATCACTGGGAGCCAGGTTTCTGGACTTCAGATTATCTCGATTGACTTCTTTCTTGGACTGGAGTTATTTGGTAATGTTAATAGGGACTTTCCAGAAGAATAACTAGGAAAAATACCACAAAACCATTCATGCAGTTGAAAGCAGACGTCTTCGGTGATGTTTATATTGGGCAGAGACTGTGCCTTATTTTGGGTCATATTCTTGGCTTCCAGCAAATTCTAACCTTAATGTAATTGGCAAAAGTAGTGGGTTTGAAAAGGTGCAGAAAAGCAAGTTTTAAATTGTCATGTAGCTTTTACTTTCAATCCCCTGAGGAGCTAAAAAATCAGCATAAAGGCACCCCCCCCTCGGTGTTGCATTAATAAAAACAGACCCTCAAATAGTTCATCTTAAAGATAAAAATCCCATCTAAATAAAAATAAACAGACAACATCTTTTTCATAGACTATTTGCTTCTAGGCTTTCTGGGTATTCTTATATTATTTTTCATTATCATGCTGTTTTAAGATTCCTTTTCCTTCTGAATTCAAGACACTGTAGGGCTTTGTTCTGAAACTGACTTCCACCAAGGCACCTGTGGTGTGTTACATTCACATGACTACGGGACTTCGGTTCCTTGTGTATGAGCTTGTTTTTCCCTGTAATGCTGTAGTTTCCAGTGTGTGGGCCATGGACATCATAGAGCAGAGGTATTACAGATCCCCTCAAACATTCCAGTTCATAAGAAGACATTTCCATAATGTATATGCTACATTATTTCATATATGTAAATGAAATTGGGATTAATAAAGTGCAATAATGCTTATAAGCCTTACTAGACAGGGTTTAAAATAGTGATGAAAATCTGTAGACCTGTATTACTTGATATGAGAGGATGTTGATATGTTATTTTGTGAGAGAAGTGATTTATAAAACAGTATGCAAAGTATGATATCATTCTTGTAGGATAGTACATAAAACATTAGATAGATAGATAAACAGATTCAAGTAAATCAGGACAAAAATGAATTATCTGACAAGTACTCCTCAGTTTTAGTTTATTTATTTTGGTTGAATACATCAGTTGATTTCTGAGAAAATAGGCACAGAAGGTTAAGTTTTTTCAATCATTTATTTCTGTCATATTTTTAATTTTATAAGATATTTTTTATTGTTTCCATGTTCTTTTATAAAAAAAATAGCATTTTGTTCTTGTTTCATGGAGATGAGTCCCTCTAACATCTTGAAAATTTAGTTATAATTTTCCCTTATTTTTTTCTGCATTTTTTCTTTCTTTGTTTGTTTTGATCTTGCATTTTCATACTTGTTGTTGGTGAACCCTGGAGATCTCTGGCCAAAATGGTCACATGGAAAAACAAGGCAATAAAGGTGAGTGGAAGCTTTGGGGTGTGATAGGGCTCTAGCAACTGGTGGTCTTTGCTGGGTGGGTTTGCTGACAATTTCATTGGGTCATCCAGATTTTTCTATTTTCCTGTGAGGATGGGGCAGGTTAGGAGACTGCCTGCCAACGTTCTAAAAGGCAACCAGGGAAGCGACCAGGAGATCACTGGTTAGTCTGCACATTTTCACTGTAATTGCCCTCTTTTCTACTTTAGGCAGGATCCCAATGATCAGGTGTGCCTGGTCAGAGCCTCTAGTTTAAGTGCTCTGGATAAAGTCCCTCATTCTTTATCCAGAGTAGGTGGGAACTGAACTGAATGCCTGGGCATCCAACTACGGCCTATATCAGTGGTTCTCAACCTTGGCTGCACCTTAGAATCACCTGGGAATCTTTTAAAAATCCTGATTCCTGGGCCTCATCCTCTGGAAATTGTTTCTTTGTTATGGGGTGGGGCCACAACATTAGTAACAAAGAAACAGAATTTCCGGAGGATGAGGCCCAGAAATCAGGATTTTAAAAAGATTCCCAGGTGATTCTAATGTGCAGCCAAGGTTGAGAATCACTAGCCTATATGGACCTCAACCATAACATGACCTTAAAACATAATATGCAAGATGTGTAAAAGATACATTTGACTTACAAACATACATTTTAACATATTGTAAGTATACTTAATATAAATGTGCATTTAATATATTTTAAATATAGCTATTTTTAACTCAGAAAAACCACTAGTGTTTTGACTATAACTTTAGGATATATTATTTGCTGGAAATAGCTAATTACTTATCCAGGCAGTTAATTAATTTTTACAGTTATTTAAAGAAGTATTGAACTTAAACAGGTGATTATTTTTCATATGCTCTCTTCCTTTCTTATATTATTTTAAACCATCACAAATACATGCTTGCTATAAAATACTAAATTGATACAGAAGGGGGTATAGTAGCAATTGAATGCCTCTTCACCTTGTCTCTCATTTCTTAATCACACACTCCTTCCAAGAAGTAATTACTTTTAAGAATTGCTATCAGTACTCTATACTGCCATTTTTATGATTGTTTCTGGCGTTCTCCCTTCAATTAATTTAATGTCTATTAGCATGCCCACTGGAAAATAGATGGAAAAGTTTAGGATACTATGTCTCGAATGCATGTAATTTATTGGAATATTGGAGCAGGTTTGGTGGAGGATAAAGAGCTGTGTCTTATGATATCTGGCTGCTTTTAAGAGCTTTCAATTAATTATAACAGGCCAATATTTTTCCAGTTACCATGGTTAACTGAAGGCTATCATACAAATTAGTTTTACAGATCATAACGGTGGGTATCAGACTTTAAGGAAGATTATTTTAAAGGGTTTCCTTGTATTCCATGCTAGGAGAAAGAGCCAATTGGGAGAATAAGAATGAGATGAAGAATCTAAACTGACACCCAGATGAAAGCCTGTGTGCTGTGAGAAGCATTCAAATAATTTTTTAATGAACTGCTTCCTTTGACTTATTTTAAGATCTATGTGTAAGGGGGGGAATAAAAGCATGACAGGGCCCTAACCTGTTTGGCTCAGTGGATAGAGCGCCAGCCTGCAGACTGAAGGGTCCCAGGTTCGATTCTAGTCAAGGGCATGTACCTTGGTTGCGGGCACATCCCCGGTAGGGGGTGTGCAGGAGGCAGCTGATCTATGTTTCTCTCGCATTGATGTTTCTAACTCTCTATCCCTCTCCCTTCCTCTCTGTAAAAAATCAAGAAAATATATTTAAAAAAATAAGAAAGCACGACAGGAATAGAATAGATGGGAAAAAATTAAACAAGATTCTGCCCCATTTGTTATGAATGACAAGGAAAAGATAATAGCCAAAAAGGAAATGGAGTTTGTTAGTAGAAGGAAATAATGATAATGGAATTTTCACAAAATAGAGCAGGGAAAAAGTAGATACAATTTTTTTTTAAGTTTGCTAATCAGTAGAGATGGCATACTATGAATGTCTCTAAATGGCTGAGATATTGGTGTTTAAATTCTCTCATTACCAAGAGAAATAAAGAAGAAAAGTTTAGATCACGGGTGAATAATGAGTAAAATGGCAAACACGGCTACTAAACATGCAGATAAGTGACTGTTGTATTTGGAAAATTTAAAACTTAGATCTATCAGCACCTCTGGTTGACATGTCTCCTCTTGGGTAATATGCGAATCAGCTAATGTGCTTACCAAACCACTTATGATGCAGAATTTTTACAAGATAATTGTGCTGATTTAACATAAACTAACTATCTAAATGCATCGATCTCCAGAGCTGCCAATTTTCAAAGAAGGAAAGCAGGACAACTGGAATAACAAATATTTAAAGGCTCTACAGTTTTAGTCTTCAGATTGAGCTTCTCCCTCCTTTTGCTCAGAAGGCCCATAGTAACAAAAACATATGCATATTCCTGTAGCTAATATGAATTTAAGCTAATGAGATGTAAGCACACTTATTATCTGATTTTTCTCCTTACATTTATTTGCCAAAAACAAAAGAAAAAAAAACTTGTTTGTTGATTAAACTCAGGGAAATAATATAGTAGACTGTCTAGCCTATAAAGCGTGTCTCCATGAAAGTATCTATTGAGCTCTGGTGGGAAAATATTAAAAATTCTACTTATTGTTATATCTTCTAATTCTGTTAACATATTATAAAAAAGGAATTAAATTTACTAATACTGTATTTAATTTACTGGTTGGCTTATTTTGGAGTGTTCCACAAAAAAATGGGATGTTGGCAGATGGTCGTCCATTTGCTTGCTTTCAGCATCCTGCAACCTCTTATAGCCTATATGGGCCTGTTTCAGTGGTTGATTTTAATAGGGAATCTTGTTTGCATCTCAACCTTTAGATGGGAAGTGGGCTAAAGGATTCCTGCAAATACATCCCAGATAAAATATAATAACAATGATTAAGCACAGGCAAACATCAAGAACTTGGCAGAGCTGACATTTAACCCACCCTTAATATGAGTGCGTATTTATCCATTTAAAAGATAAAACAATAACAATCTAGTCATCTAATTTATTGGACCTAATGCTTGGAAATGACCAGGAAGGCCTTTTCACATGTGAATTTATACCCACAACAAAGGGATTACCTGTTGATAGTGTGAAGTTATCATGATTCACAGAATGTTTAAAAATACTGGTAGTTTTATTTCACCCTTTAAATTGCCTAAATGTGCTGCATATATAAATGTATAAATAAGTATCTAGAAATCCCCACATATAGGAGCCCCACATATAGGAATTAGTATGGAGGCAGTGGGTACCAAACAAACAAATGACCATCAAACCACAAAGCAACTTACCAGCCCAAGGAAGGGGGGGGGGGGGGGGGCGGGGGGGAGCTTATCTGTCTTTGATTTGAGTCCAGCCTTGCATGCCTTCCTTAAGCTACTTAAGTCACAAAAGTAAAGGTCTGTAGCTTCTGGCTATGGCTGGTCCTCTTTCTGAATTTAATCCTCTTCTGCTCCAGCTCTCCTCTTTGGCTCTGTTCTTCCAGAGCGTGGACTTTGTTCCACATATCCCACCATATCCCACGGGGAGGGTACTATTGTGCTCTCACCCAGGATCTTGTCACATCCATCGACCGACTTCATTTGTTTCTCTGGCTCTTTTGACAATGATTTTTTTATGATTCCTGTATATCATGCCTTTCCCCGGTTGAATAGCCCTCCAGCTAGGTTTCAGTTTAGTTTGAGAACCTGTCTTCAGACCTTCAGACCTGGGCTGTGGAAACAAAATGCTCACGATAGATACCTGAGTGGGACATTAGCCCATGGTTTTCTAATTGCTGTTATTTTATTCCTGATTATAAAAGTAATACTATATGCTGAGTTGTAAAAATTTTAAAAAATATAAAGAGTATAAATAAGACTATAAATACCACTTTTAATCCTACAATTTAGGACTATCCTTTGTTAACATTTTGGTGCACTTACCACCTGAAATTTATATGCATATAAATGACTAAAAGAATAGGGTTTTAAAAAAGAATTGGATTTATACTTTATATACGAACTTTATGCTACTTTGTTGTTTAACATAAATAAATATGATCTCAAGCCCATAATAATCTTTTTAAACACAATTTTAAGTGATTATACAATATTCCAGTATTTGTGGGGATTTTAACCTTAATATTTTATTCTGATTATTTATTTGTATTACATTTTTTTATGAAAGCCTTGTATTCTGCCTGATAAAACAATGACATTTGCTAGTATGTTTTACTTCCTGATATCAGTATATTTTCTAAGTCAATGTTTTACATTTATAATTATAATTTTTTTAAAAAAATAAGCAATATAATGCTGAGATTCTTAAAGGCAATGCAATTTTACCTCTGTGAAATGATTCATTTTTTTCTTTTTACTTCCCTTTCATAAGTGAATTAGCTTTGGGTATTTTAAAAGATATAGGGTCTGATTAACCTAGTGGAGTAACAACTAAATCTCTAAGTCCTTTAGAAATAGGACTTATAATGTCCCAGGAAGGTCAGCACATCAGAATATCAGCTTCACTTTCCATTTCTAGGGAGAGTAAAGATCACATTTCTAAAATGTCCCCAATTGCTTCCAGACCAATGAACATCTTCTTTCATAAATGATTAGAAACTTAAGACACAGAACTGTTTTCTGTTTCACCTCTTTACCTCCAAAATCTCCAGCCCAAGTTCCACTTGCTAGCTGTGAGAGTTTAGGTAAGTGATTGAACCTCCCTCATCCTCAATTTCCTTATGTGCATAGTGCGGGCGAAAATCATATCTTCTCCCTCCATGGGTAGTGGTCAGGATTAAAGATGTCATTCATAGTGGCTCATTCAATTTTAGGTACTATTAGTATTGTTCTTACGCGGTTGGTGGAGATAGCATAACATTGTGGTTAATATCATGGACTCTGGAGCAAAGCTAAGTGTCCATGGAAAGTCACTTATCCTCTTTTGCCTCAGTTTTCTCATCAATAAAAAGGATACAGGGTGGGGCAAAAGTAGGTTTATAGTTGTGAGTATGTGAAACACAGAGTTTAGTCTTGTATTATTATTTATTAATTATTGTATTATATTCCATATGAACAATTATAAACCTACTTTTGCCACATCTGTATAATAATAGTATCTACCCCATGGTATTTTTATGAGGATTAAATATCTGGATATATATGAAAAGTACTGAGAACAATGTCTAATACATCCTAAGTGCTATGTAAGTGATTGTTTAAGTAAGATAAAACAAAATACTGAGTTCGTGTTTTAAGTAATTGGTGGATGGAGTACTCATAGAACAGAACTAAATCATGTCACTCTAATGTACATGTGTCAATATTTCTTTTTCTCTGAAGTGTTCAGTGGCTAGAAGAACTACATGATATGAGACTGTTGGCCTGAAAGTACTCAATTTGACCAATACCCAAGGAAGCACTGGCCAGATTTCTAGGATGGAAGGTTAATGCTCTAGAATCATCAACATCTGAGATGAGCCAGCTGATGCCTAGCTCTTAGTTCTTCAAAAGAGACCAAGATTAGGAGGTAAGCATTATGAATAGGTAACCTTCTCTATGTATGCTTATGGGGCCATTGCCATCCTTTTAAATGCAGAAAAGTATTTGTGGATTAGAAACATTAATTTGCTTTTACAGATTAAATGTTTTGAACTGTTCCTGGGCAAAAAAGAGTTCACATAGAATGAAATAAATAGAAATAGTATTACTCTATTTCTCCCATATTAAGACTTTTTATAAAGAATGAGCCAAATACGCTATAAGACTTTCAAGCAAATCAAAATTATTTTCCACAAGGCAAATGAGCAGTTTGATTGCCTCCCTATGTTTTGGAAGTATTAAGAGTTCTTCAAATGAGGTCCAAAGTGCAGCAAAACATAATCATCCAACTTGGAAGGCAGCCATGGAGTGGATGACTGAATAAATATTACCATGTAGCATCATTTATCTCAGGCTTTAGTGGGAATGGGAGAGAGGTTGGAGAGGGATTTCCTGCCAAAATCCAAGGTTAAACCCAAAGAGAAGCTAATACCCTCCAGGGGCCATTGTTTCTCCATTATGAGCCTTGGGTAGAACATTATGTTACTGATTATTTTAAAAAATTATATTTTGAATGGGGGTAGGCAGAGCTGGTTTTGAACATCTATAATTTGAAAATTCATCTGGAAATGTGATGGTCAATTTGCATTGGATATGAATATACTTTTGCTGCTGGCCTTTTCTTCAGTATATTTTTCTGCTGACAAATTAAGGTCATTAAAATTTCCTTACAGTAGAGGCAATTGATAATTTAAGGTGAGATTGTGCTCCATTAGCCTTTGACAGGGGACACAAACCATAATTTGGAACCTGTAAGGTAAACCTTGAGACAATAGAGTAACTTAACTGATCTGAATCAGGCATAAACAATGAAGGGTTTGAAAGGATTGGTCTCCCCAAAATGTCATGTTCCACGGAAGAATGCTTTCTCTATTTGATCTGTCACTAGAACTCTCAAAACATGACACTCCTTGAACATAATATACTTTGATGATAAACTAGATTAACTTTCCCCGTACAAGGGAAAGGCCACCTGTTGCCAGAATGGCCATATTCCTCGTTGGCTGTCTTGTAGCTGTCATCACTTCAATGCAATCTGCAGCCGACATGCTGGAATATAATGAATATGTCAGAAGTTGGAGGTCAGCCATCCAAGTACATGAAAACTTGGCTTGCCTACAGTGTCAGCATGGAGGCCTCCCCTATCATCTTGTGCAAAGGATTTCTGCGCCACTTGATTTGTTTGCACAGGGTTTGTTGCTGTTGGATGGGGCACGTTTCTGAGAGGCTTTTTGACAGCCCATTCAAATGTTTTCAGTGTGGAAAAATATGACTTCTGGTTTCAACCTCTTCAGATAATAAGAGGTGGTGTGAAATGGTGTGTTAGCTGATGGCAGTGGGGGGTCTATTGTTGGTTTTTAGTGGAGAAATATTCACGGAGCCTGTTAGAAGTGTTTTGACTGAAGTGGAGAGGAGGGTTGGTTGGGAGATCTGAGCTACTGAAGAAATGTAAGTGGTGCTCAATTCTACCCTCTTCTACTCACCCTTAACATGGGTCAGTTGGGTCACAAATTCTTGGTAGAGGAAGGTACAAAATGGTGCATTATCTTTATGTCATATATTTATAACGTATACAATATATGTATTTGTTTTTCCAGGTCACAGTAATGAGGAACAATATGAGATTTTTGTTTATTCCGGGTTATAACTATTCTTTTCCTCTTCTCAAAAAGTAAAGTCTGTTTTAGCTAACAGCATCAGGAAGAGGCCTTCCGGAGTCTTGGCCATTGTGATTAAAGAATCACAAGCAGTTCCATTGGCTGAAAACAGAAGAGCTTCAAAGCAGTCTTAGCTGTTGTTATATGCTTGCTCCAAACCGTTAAAGGCCAGTTAAAAGGAGAAATCTCGGGCAGAATTTCTTAACCTCAGTTATACTGACATCTTGATTTGGATAATTCTTTGTGGTTGAGGGCTGTCCTGTGCATTGTAGGATGTTTAGCAGCATCCCTGATTTCTCCCCACGAGACGACAGTAGCACCTTCCCAGTTGTGACAATCAAAAATGTCTTCAGATGTCCCAAATTGTCAAATGTCCATAGGACCCACTAGGGGGCAAAAACTGCCCCCAGCTTGAGAATCACCGAGTTAGGCCAGTACTAGAATCTTAAAAGTATATTCCGTTGCAGTATCATAATAAAGCAAATTATGTGTATAAACTTATCCTCCTAACTTTACCTCCCCAGTTTTCACATGAAAATATTAAGTGAAGAGGAGTGGGAGGTTTATTGTACTCTAGACCATAATTCACATTCAAACATCCTACGAGTATGGGTTTGGGTAGCCAAGAGTCTCTGATCTGTTGGTTTTGGTGATAATAATAATGAGGGACAGTTATGGTGCCTCACTGTGCTACGTCACTTACATGTGCTATTTCACTGGATCCCTGTAACACACAGCCCAAGTTTGTACCCTGAGTAAGTCACAGAGTTCAGGTTTAAATCCAGGTGATTCCATCCAGAACTTGTGCATTGAACTACTTATACACAGTTTCTCCCCATGTGGACTAGATCGCAAGGGAAGGAAACCTGCTGCCACGGATGCCATGTTACTGGCCCTTAATTGCTGATGCTCAGCAGATGTCTTTCTAGCATTTTCACATAATTTAGGCCTCAGTGAGTCACATCCTATAATCGTTTTATGAGAACAAAGTGGCAAATAGCTCATTTAAAATTATCCCTGTCAAAAGAAGATAAGAAAATTACATGTGGGTTTGATAAAAAAAACATTTTATATCTCTTCTAAAACACTTGTTAAATTTTATCGCGATGTGACCTTATAAACTTAGACCTATAATGCATCTGCAAGCTGCATGCTAGGTAGGAATTCAAGTCCCCACTCAATATTTAATTTGCGTTAATTAACTCAATATTTATTTTTTGGTATTTGTTCCCATCATCTCTAGTATTTTCTATGTGTGTTGACAAAGGGTAATATCTGACTACTGAATTACATGTTTTCTCTCCTGCCCTGCCAATAGAAGTTTAAAAACCAGTGAAATAGTAAAAATTAAGGCAGATTGAACAAAACAGAACAAAACAAAACAAAACAAAAACAGAGACACCAATTAATCCATAGCCTAGAAATTGAACTAAAAATTTGTCCTTATCTGTGTTTCCTAAGTCTAACTCCAGAGCACCTCCCCACTTTTTATTTATATACTAGAGGCCCAGTGCACAAAATTTGTGCATGGTGGGGGAGGGTCCCTCAGCCCAGCCTGTACCCTCTCACAATCCGGGACCCCTCAGGGGATGTCTGACTCCTGGTTTAGGCCTGATCCCGGGATCAGGCCTAAACCGGCAGTTGGCCATCCCTCTCGAAATCCAGGACCACTGGCTTCTAACCACTTGCCTGCCTGCCTGATCACCTCTAACCCCTCTCCCTGCCTGCCGGATTGCCCTTAACCACTTGCCTGCCTGATCGCCCTGAACCACTCACCTGCCTGCCTGATCGCCCTGAACCACTCACCTGCCTGCCTGATTGCCCCAACCACTTGCCTGCCTGCCTGATTGCCTCTAACTGCCTCTGCCTCAGCCTCTGCCACCTTCACTTTGTCTAGAAGGACTTCCTGAATGACGTCCAGAAGGTCATTCAGCTGTCCGGTCTAATTAGCATATTACGCTTTTATTATTATAGATTCTTTTAATCATCACTTCAGTTTATATTCATTTATCCTGTTTCCATTTCCCAAATTGATTATAAAATTAATTCAAGAAGAGTCTTTTCTTTTAATTGTTTTCTTTTTTTTTTGCATTAGACCACGTCTTCGTTAGCAGATGCTCAATAAATATTTACTGTCTTAGAGAGCCCAGTAGACAAATCAGAGTAGAAAACATACCAAGATGGAAGAAACAGACTAACCTTAGCCATATGGAAAATAACTGTACTGCCATTAAATGGCAGAAGACAAGAAAAGCAGTGAATTCTTACCACCAAGAATTGCTTTTTTAAGTGTTCTTTATTAAGGAGAATTTCAAACATATACAAAAGTAGAAAGAATAAGAAATGAGCCCCCATACACTTTTCACTGGCCTCAAAGTCAACAAACCATGGCCAGTCTGGTCGCATAATGTATTGGTAATCTATTGGGGTAAAACAAATTACCCACAAATTTAGCAGCTTAAGACAACATATACATTTATTATCTAATGGTTTCTCCAGGTAGGGCTAATGTGGAGTCTCTGGCTCTGGGTCTCCCACAAGGCTATAGTTCAGTGGTTCTCAACCTTGGCTGCACATTAGAATCACCTGGGAATCTTTTTAAAATCCTGAT
>NW_005871079.1:7389113-7393224 GCF_000147115.1 Myotis lucifugus
TTCTTGGATGGCTGACTCCAACTTCTTGACATATTCATCATATTCCCGCATATCGGCTCCAGATTTCCATGAAAGTGATGACAGCTACAAGACAGCCAACGAGGAATATGGCCATTTTGGCAACAGGTGGCCTTTCCCTTGTACTGGGAGAGTTAATCTAGTTTTCATCAAAGTATATTATGTCAAGGAGTGTTATGTTCAGAGAGTTCTAGTGACCGATCAAATAGAGAAGGCCTTCTTCCGTGGAACATGACATTTTGGGCGGACCAACCCTTTCAAACCCTTCATTGTTTATGCCTGATTCAGATCAGTTAAGTTACTCTATTGTCTCAAGGTTTATCTTACAGGTTCCAAATTATGGTTTGTGTCCCCTGTCAAAGGCTAATGGAGCACAATCTCACGCTAAATTATCAATTGCCTCTACTGTAAGGAAATTCTAATGACCTTAATTTGTCAGCAGAAAAATGTAGTGAAGCAACCACATTAGTACCAAAGAAACAGAATTTCCGGAGGACGAGGCCCAGAAATCAGGATTTTAAAAAGATTCCCAGGTGATTCTAATGTGCAACCAAGGTTGAGAACCACTGCTGTAGTTATCTCAAATCTCACTGGGGAAGGATTTCCTTCCTCGCTTACTCAGGTGGTTGTTGGGAGGATCCATTTACCCCTGAGCCCTTGGAAAGAGACCTCCCTCCCTTTCTTTCCAGGTGGACGTTGTTACAAAGCACCTCACAACAGGGCAGCTTGCTTCATCACAGCGCCAGTGAGAAAGAGAGCGAGGGAGACGAGCAAGATAGGAAGTCACAGTCTATTGCAGTGATGGCGAACCTTTTGAGCTCGGCGTGTCAGCATTTTGAAAAACCCTAACTTTACTCTGGTGCCATGTCACATATAGAAATTTTTTGATATTTGCAACCATAGTAAAACAAAGACTTATATTTTTGATATTTATTTTATATATTTAAATGCCATTTAACAAAGAAAAATCAACCAAAAAAATGAGTTTGCGTGTCACCTCTGACACGCGTGTCATAGGTTCGCCATCACTGGTCTGTTGCAACCGAATCATCAGAGAGGTATTTCATCATCCATTCTGAATTCTATCCTTTAGAAAAAAGTCACTAGGTCCAGCCCACGCTAAAGGGGAGGGAATTACATGAAGGTGTAACTACCAGAAGGTGGGGATCTTTGGCGGCTCTTTTAGAGGTCTGCCTATTACATAGACATGCCCCTGTTCACTTCTATCTTCCATATTATTTTGAAGCAAATCTCAGATTTCATCTCATCTCTTCTGTAAATATTTCAACATGTATCCCTAAAAGATAAAGGCTCTTTCAAAAAATATATATAACCATAATGCCATCTCTACACCTAAAATCCTATATAATAAAAGCCTAATATGCTGAGTGTCTGGTCGTCCAGTCAGCCGTTTAACCAATCAAAGCGTAATATGCTAATAATATGCTAAGGCTGCTCAACTGCTCGCTATGACATGCACTGACCATCAGGGGGCAGATGCTAACTGACCGGTAGGTTAGCTTGTTACTGGGGTCTGGCCAATTGGGACTGAGTGAGTTGGGCCGGACACGCCCTGGAGCCCTCCTGCATCCCTCCCTGGCCCTGATCATGCACAGGTGGGGTCCCTCCGCCTGGCCTGAACCCTCTCGCAATCTGAGACCCCTCGGGATGTCGGAGAGCCGGTTTCAGCCCAATCCCGCAGGCCAGGCTGAGGGACCCTACTGGTTCACAAATTTGTGCACCCGGCCTCTAGTTGAATAATAATTATCTGATATTTTAAATTATTCAATCAGTGTTCACATTTCCAGTTGTCTCATGAATATGGTAATACATTGAGGTGGATTGATATATTTTTTAATGTCTTCTAAGTCTCTGTTAATCTATTCTCTTCCTCCTTCTCCTCCCACCCCCTCTTAACTTATTTGAAGAAACCAGCTTGTTTGACCTGTAGAGTTTCCTGTGGTCTGGGTTTTGCTGACTGGATCCCCGTAGTATTAGTTTAGTATGCCTTTAATATTTCCTTATAAACTGATAGTCATTGATTTTTAAGATGGCATTTTCTACCATCAGGTGATTCTTACCATAATCAAAAGCATTGTGTAATTTCTCAGCTGATAATTATACCATACTGTCCTTGCCTCAGCATGTGGTATGACTACACTGTTATCACTTCAATCTTATTATGGGCATTATCACTATTCCATGTGTTGAGTTTAATCATTACTAAAAATTTCCCCCCAAAAGATTATACTATGGATTATGCATTGATAGGAAAAGTCATTGTGCGTGTAGAAAACACAAAAGCAGAGCAGAAGGGTAGGGATTTAATTTATTCATTTCTGGATCACTATGATCCTTTGAGGTTTCAGACAGCAAACCAAGTAGAGACATTTGAAGAAGAAATATAGGTCCTAATGTTGTCTGAGAAGGTCAGAGAAGCAGCAGCGTCAGCACTTGCCAACAGTGTGTCAGCCCCTTGGGAGAAAAGCCCATAGTCAATAGTGGAGCACTTTCTCAAGTTCTATTAAAAATATACATTATCTTTCAATGAAATTGTGTGGGAAAACACAAAAATCAATCACTTTGAATACAAAAGTGATTCCTGTTGGATTCCCTTCTGCATTTTTTTGGTAGAACATTTATTGTTTTGGGAAATACTAAGTGAAAACAGTACAAACAAAATTGCATAATCAGTCTTCTCATAATTAGTGTACAAAGAAAAAATTGGAAGAAAATATATCAAATTGCCGCCAATATTGATGAGATTCTGGGACAGTAATTTTTTCTTCAGCTATTGTTATTGTTTTCCTGAATTCTTTCTAATGCACAAGGACATTTCATGTTACCTGATACCATAAGTTGTTTCATACATCATTAATTTTGAAATAGCGTTTTAGAAAAAAATGAACACCTACAATATTTCACAACTTTTCTTTTTTTTAAAATATATTTTTATTGATTTCAGAGAGAAAGGGAGAGGGAGAGAGATATAGAAATATGAGAGAGAATCATTGATCAGCTGCCTCCTGCATGCCCCCTGCGGGGGGTTGAGCCCGCGAGCCCAGAATGTGCCCTTGACTGGAATTGAACCTGGGACCCTTCAGTCCATAGGCCGATGCTCTATCCATGAGCTAAACCAGGTAGGGCACAACTTTTTTTTCCCTTTCTGATAGACATACATCTTTTAGTTCATAAGTTTTGTTTGAGCCAAAGCCTTTGTACGTTTAGAGTCCAAATGTGTTCCTGAGTCTATTTTGGACACTGTCTATTGTCATGGTGACCTCTTCTACTTCATCTCGTAGTCTATCCTATATAATAAAAGGCTAATATGCAAATAGACTGAATGGTGGAACAACCAGACAACTGAACAACTGGTTGTTATGATGTGTGCTGACCACCGGGGGGGGGGCGTGTGCAGAACATGGTGGGTGTCGGCAATGGTGGGGTGGTCGAGCAGGTGAGCGGGGGCGCCAGACCAAGGCAGGGCACCAGTCACTGTCATTGGGGCAAGCCTCTGGTGATTCCTGAAAATTCTTTGCTCCCGCACCTCACAGTCCTACCCTGCGCTCGCACCTGCTGCCCACCTGCTGTTGGCGCTGGCCCCACTCGCATCCACTGCCAGCGCCTGGCACTGGCCCTGATCGCTTGGCACCATCAGCAGGTGCGAGCGGCAGCTGCTGGCCCTGATCACCTCTCAGGGCTTCTCCACTTTCCCCTGCTCCTGAGGGGAGATCAGGGCTGGCAGCCGTCTCTCACACACACTGCCAGCGCCAGCCCCACTCACACCCACAGCCAGCGCCAGAGCCGCCGCTCACACCTGTTGCCTGTGCCCCAGCGCCGATCCTGATTGCTTGCAACCATCAAATGGGGGCAAACAGCAGCTGCTGGCCCTGATCACCTCTCAGGGCTTCCTCCACCCTCCCCCCTGTTCCTGAGGGGTGATTGGGGCAGCAAGCTGCTGCTCGGAACCTGCTGATGGAACCAGGCCCAATCGCTCCGGGCCTTCAGTAGATGCGAGCGGGGCTGGGGGCCATCAGCACGTGGGAAGCGGTGGTGGGAGCGGGCTGCCAGAAGACAAGGGACTGGGGACATG
>NW_005871079.1:7393401-7399081 GCF_000147115.1 Myotis lucifugus
GAGCACTGGCTTCCCTACAGCACCTAGGACCCGGGCTTCCTCTGGCCGCTGGCACCCAGGATCTGGGCTTACATGCAATAATGTTACATACAATAAACATTAATACATTAATGACACAACGCAGGAGCTGCCCCCAACCTGTAGGCCCCAGGCCAGCCAAGGTGGGTGCCAGCAGGGTCCCCCAATCGCCCTACCAGTTGCCCCACAGATCGGCCCAATCGCTGGCCAGGCCTAGGAACCCTACCCATGCACAAGTTTCATGCATTGGGCCTCTAGTTTTAAATAATAATATAGTCAAAATTTAAAATAAAGTTCAAATGCATTTCATGCTAACGAGCTTCTATCTGAGCTTAGGTGAGACTCAGAGGAATCTATAACCTTCTAGGCACATATTAATTATGCACATGTGCAGGCATTGACATCCATGTCACAACTCACTCCTCTGCCAAGTTTTTTTTGGCACTGACTATGAATTACATGTGAATTTGAGATATGTTAAAATGTGAAAAGTTCTGCATCTTAGACTTGATGAAATGCAGTAATGACATTTATGGGATGTGGTATAATATGCTAGATACTTTGCCTATATTATTTTACTTAACCTTCATAATTATCCTATGAAGCATTACTGTTATTATCCCCATTTTTTAGATGAAGAAAACTGAGTCTTAGGGAGTTTAAGTCATTTGCCCAAGTAAAAGGCAGAATCGAGTCAAAGCTTGAACTTGAAAGAATATGCTATCCCTACCTCCCCACTTCCATCTCAGTAAAGCATTACTTTTTTAAAAATATATTTTTATTGATTTCAGAGAGGAAGGGACAGGGAGAGATAAAAACATTAATAATGAGAATCATTAATTGGCTGCCTCCTATATGCCCCCTAATGGGGTTGAACCCACAACATGGGCATGTGCCCTGACCAGGATTTGAACCGTGACTTCCTGGTTCATAGGTTGACGCTCAACTGAGACACACTGGCCGGGCAGCCTTATGTTTTTAGTGTGCTGTCCAATAGAACTTTCAATGTGGCAATGTTCTCTATACCATCCAGCATGCTGGTCACCAGCCACCTGGGGCTATAGAGCACTTGAAATGTGGTTAGTATGACTGAGGCATTAAAATGTACATTTATTTAAATTTAATTAATTTCCATTCAAATGGGCACAGGTGGCTGGTAGCTCCCACACTAGAGAGTGCAGCACTAGAATGAAGGTCACTGTATTTTCAGGAAGATACCAAAGAATTAAGGGACACAGATTTTACTTTTGCTCTTGCAAACTCATGTCTATACAGGGGCAAATATTTTGAAGTAATTACTTCTGTGTTGTGCTTTCCATTACAAGGAGCTATTTCCCTACATTGGCATTCAAGCATAATTTATTTGAAAACAAATAAACACCAAACAAATTGCTGATAGAAACTCTGACCTTGGTGGGAGGCGGGGATGAATCCATGCAAGCGCCATCCAGTGGGACATTGGTCCCTCCCCAGGGAAGGCTTTACCAATGGGTTGAGTTTGTCACTGTTTTCAGGTTGGCTGGCTTCATGCCCAGTGGCTGTGGTGGGAGATGAGTCGCAGGGTCCCTAATTCTGCTGCTCGTCAGTGTGGCCATTTGAGCAAGCGTGAGGTTTCCGCTTTGCAGAGAAAATGAATACGTCATAATCCCAATTCCTCCCCGGGTATTTTGGTTGGCTTCAAGTACCATTCTTTTTTGTAATTAAGTGGGAAAGGGAAAACAGATGGTCACCTTGTCAAATCTTGTTTTCAAGTTAAATACACACAGCCCTCTTTCCTAAGTAGGCTAATTCCCTTTTAATGGTAACACTTTTAAGAGAGGGAAGCACTGGTGTTTTCGCATAGGATTGATGAAGGTGCATGTGACATTCATCGCTTGACCAGTGCGCTTGGAAAAATATTCCTTAAATTTCGTGGATGTGCCACCTGTCATCCTCTAGAACAGTAACCATTCAGTTTCTCTGTGCTTTAGTCTCCTCGGGGTTACACCTTCTGTACAAACACCCACAGCACACCCAGGGAGCAATAACATTCATCTGGGCACCGTAAGGTGTCATTCAATAGGAGATTAAAGAAACAGCGGGGGAGAGTTCCCCAGATGGTCCCACTGTCCCCCATTTTGTGTACTTTTTGGGTATTGAGGAGGACCTGGAGAGGTGAAGGAATCCATAATTACTCAAAAATGGAAGCCATCTTTTTCTTACCCACCTACTAGAATAATGAGGGCCAATTGATTAGGGAGATCTAGGCCTGTCCCAGATTTATTCTCCATTTAATTAATTTCCATTTATGTGACTGGAATGTGCTGGTGGCACATGTGACTGGTGGCTCCCACACTAGAAAATAGAGAAAATACCATCAGTTAGGGGTAGGAAAACGAAAAACTGGTCTTTTTGTCTTTGCCAATTCCAAAGTCCCTCTTTCACACCTTTTTATGGGTGTCTCTGTCTTACTTCCATTTGCCATCTTACTGTCACACTCTCTGGCTCATCCACATCGCATAGAATAAAAGTGGACCCTCAGACAAAGAGAAAACCTTGACTCAGCCCATTTATAAAAAAACTTGAGATTTTGTCACTGCTTTTCTACCAATCAGCAATGATTTATTGAGCACCTACTGTGTACTTAGACCTCTGTTGGAATTCTCTCGCCCTGAGGCAGAGCACATTAATTTTTGATCCACATTTAGTTAAGTCTCTAATTTAAAACCCAATATTATTTTTAAAACATGTGTCATTCCTCTTGGATTTCTGAAGTCTTTTGCTTCTTATATTTGGAGGAAATTTCCCCTTTTCTTTTTTTTTAGTTCATTTAGCCAGAAGTAGCGGAGAAAGCTTAAGCATGGTATTTTTATGAAGTTTCTTTTGAAGTATTTTGATGTTTCGGCTAGTGGTCTGATTAATTCATAAAGGATTTATAGTTACTTTAAATACTTATGTTCTAAAAATGGGATATCAATTAGTTTGGGAGATCAGTTAATATTGTGTGCACACCTTAAAAAGATACCTACACGAGCATGAGTGGATTTAGGCTCAGTTTACTGGAGTATCTTTTTAACTAGAATATTACATACAATCATTTTATATTCAATGAACATATTGTATAACTTACATAATCTAATTTTTTTAAAAACCTGTATTTTGGGGTCAGGGCCAAGCTAGAAGGGGTCAATGGGGAAAAAAGGGAATATATGTAATACTTTCAAAAATAAATAAATAAATAAAATAAAGAAAGTTAAAAAAAGTACCTGCATTTTACTATTACTAAGCAAACATTGTTACTAGCTCAGGAGCGCTAGATGCCAATTCTCTAATGTTTACTGAAATTTATTATTAATGAATTGACTGGTCAAGACAAGGCTGGGTCATGTGAGTTCTGCTATTAATGAGGCTACACTACAAAAAAAGGTCTTTTTTCACTGTCTTGTTTTCTTCTATAGTTTTTAAGGAGGGTCTTCTTTGCATTATTCAGTATTTTTGGTTTATTTAGAATTCTCACAGGAAATGTTATACAAAACCACAAATATTTCAGATGTCACTGTTATTGAATTACTCATTCAGACTGCAAATGAAACCAGGGACGACTTTGCCATTTAAAACTTTCAGAACAAGAGTGAACAAAAGGGTGAATTTCCAAGGTTAAGCAGATGTGGTAAAAACACGTTCATTCCATATTTGTTTTGCTAACAAAAGCACAAGATTAAATATATGTTACGGATTTCTCTTTCCCTCATCATTTTGTTAAGCCATTAGTTGGTTATCATGTTTAAAAAGGAAATGATAAGAACATACTCTTCTTTAAGATCTGAAAGCTCGGGTATCCTTAATTGAGTAAATTCTATCTTTTATTTTTTAAATTAATGCATTTGTCTGTGTGATATTGGGTTTGTCTCTTTGTGAGAGTCCTTTAAGTGTTCTGATGACTAATCCCTTATCAGCTATATGATTTGTAGTATTTTCTCCCATTCTATGTGCTGTCTTTTTCACTTTCTTGACAGTATCCTTTGATGCACAAAAGACTTTAATTTTGTAAAATCTAATTGATCTATTTTTTGGTTGCTTGTGCTTTTTAGAATTATCTTACTTTATAGTTCTTCCTATAAAGTTCGCATTATCCAGTTGCTTCTAAATGAGATCAGTTATGCAAAGTCCCTGCCACAACATCTGACACATCATAGAATTTCAATGAATTTAATTCCTTCTTTCTGCACTTAGGCAGCCAGGGAGAGAAGGAGCTTGAATAGGATAACTGGCTAGACTAACATAAATTAAGAGAAATGTCCAAAACCTGAACTGGGGACAGAGGGAATGGGATAGTAGAGTCCATGGAATGTGACAGCTCAATAGACACAGGCTAAAGGGACATCGAAGTTGTTGCCAAGTTTTCTTGACTAGACACCTGGCAGAATGGAGTGGTTATTAAGAGGAGTCAAGCTGCAATACAGGTTGGGTCATTTAGTGAAGATATGTACAAGTCAGTTAGAAATAGAAGGCTCATGCAAAGGAATAAAGAAGATACTTATTTATGACTTTGAATTTGAACATAAAATTCAAAGGTTGTAAGCTGGAAAGGGATGTTATATTTTAAAATTGTGAATAAAGTCTCATTTCCTTGCTTCATAACTGGCACTATTTTCCCACAACCTGGCATATAACTTTGGTTTTGCCAATCAGACATACTGATGGAAAATTTGGGAGTGGGTAGGCATCACTTGGGCAGGTCATTTGGAACCTCTGGGGGCAGAAGTGTGGACAGGTTTCCTGAGGGTGGCTGCCGGGGCTCTGGCACCCAGTCTCTTATACTCACTGTCAAGTGGAGGCGCTGGAGTGGTCGTGTTTCACCAGGGTCACTCGGAGGTGTGCTTCAGAATTTTTTCTGGCCGCAATGCTTCTGGCTGTGTTGTTCCGGGCAGTCTTTCATGGATTCCATAAGCTACCTAATATCTGGCAATATTTATCATTTATTTCGGATTACATAGCAAGAACGGATTCAGTCATTTGCAACTATCTTGATCAATAGCAAACCTGATGTAACATTAATCGTGATATAATTTTATTCTTGTTATGTGTCTGTCTCTGCCATTTGATTTGAGGGCAGTGGTTCTCAACTGGCTGTGATTTTTCTTCATCAGGGGATATGTGACAATGTTTACATACACTCTGGCCTGTTACATTTGGGGTAGAGGAATTGCCACCAAACAGCCTACATGTAGAGGACAGCCTCCCCGCTCCCAACAATGGATTATCTGAGTCAAAATGTCAGCAGTGGCCATGTAGAGAACCCTGGTGTTGAGTACTTGAGGGCTGAAGTCATAACTTGCTCATCACTTTGTCTCCAAAATAGTGTTTCACACCAGAGGGCATTTGACAAATCCCTGGTGAAATGCAATGGAGGATGAAAGGTAGCACTTCATTAAAAATCATCATTTAGGGAGTGGGTGGAAAGAGCATGTGCTTCCTCTTCATCTCATTTTTGTTATTCACTAGATTCATTTCCTACCCAACCCACTAAATTTCACTGTCCCCAAGGATTCTCTCATTGGCCCTTTTCTCTTCATTTATGCTCTCATTTCCTCTTTTCCTATTCTCTTTGGGGTCTTCTGCTCTCAGACTTCCTAAATAATCTCTTCCAGTTGCAAAAATCACTATTAAATATATATGATCA
>NW_005871079.1:7400004-7404707 GCF_000147115.1 Myotis lucifugus
AAAAAAAATTCTTTTTGGGGAGAAAAGGGAGGGCCCCCTCCCCCAAAATTTCCCCCCGGCCTTCCTAAAAAAACCCCCCTCGGGGTTTATAACCTTCCCAACCCACCCCTTCAAACGGGGGGGAGCAAAATTTTTTTCCAAAAAAATTTTTTTTTAAAAACCCCGCCCTCCCCCTCCCCGCGCACACGCGCACACACACACACACACACACACACACACTCACACACACACCCTATGGTTGCTGTTTCTCTGCTGGAACCCTGACCACTAATACACTCATGCCTCTCAGTCTGGCACTCTGAGCAAAGGAGGAAGTGTTACAGTAAACACTTGTGTTCTCCCGTTTTCAATCTCTCTGTCTCTCTCCTCTTTCTCTGTACCTTACTCTTTCCTACTGGAGAAGTAGCCAATCCAAATAGTCAGAAGCTGGTATTCAATGGCTCATGCTTTCCTAACGGGTGGAGTTACTCTGTCTTATAATTGGAAAAAGACTGGCATCTTCTTTCAAATCCCATGCCCAGGTCGGCACACCTGGGTGCACACCTGTTTCAGCAAACTTCTAGTCCTGGCCTATGGAGCTGTTTGGGTTAGAGCAGTGGTTCTCAACCTTCTGGCCCTTTAAATACAGTTCCTCATGTTGTGACCCAACCATAAAATTATTTTCGTTGCTACTTCATAACTGTAATGTAAATATCTGATATGCAGGATGGTCTTAGGCGACCCCTGTGAAAGGGTCGTTCGACCGCCAAAGGGGTCGCGACCCACAGGTTGAGAACCGCTGGGTTAGAGGATCAAACGTTCATTTCACCACATTTAGTAGTGGCCAGCTTTGCCATGATACTTGCTTGGTGGCCTTAATGAACCAGGAAATGGGTGATTAATATGGGTTTTTTGTGTGTTTTTTGTCGCCTCTGAGCAGTTAAATTAAGAAAAAAATTGAGAAGACAAAGCCTTTGGGGTCATTATTTCTCAGGGGGCACTGAAGTACGTGTTTGGGGGATTCTGATAGCCACACAAAGCTAAAGCTAAAGGAATCCACAGCTACTGCAGGTTTTGGGGGAATAAGCACATGGCAAACAGAGGCCGGCTTCTCAGCATTTTGAGGGAGAAAGTTCCGACAGCAGGGGCTCAGGCAAGGAAGCTTTGGCCTTATGTAAGGCTCAGGGTGGAGCATATGGCAGAATGTGGAAGCTCACGATGGAAAAATTTCCCCATTGAGTTTAAGTGAACATGTTGTATACTCCAGACAGCTGGCATAGAGTAACTGGCATCCTGGCAAATCTAAAGACAAGCTGATTTTTTTTCTTCATACTTTTCCCCCCTCTGTGCTATTTCCTCCACCAACTCTCTGCTTTGATCCACTGCTGGCTCAAGCAAGAGGGGCACATTGCTTCTATTTCTGATATGCTTCCGCTGGGGATCATAGACGAATGCTATTTGGACGGGTCTGATGCACCGTTCAATCATCTCCTAAGTCAGGTGACTTTTTGATTCTTTAAGAAACATGGGTTACGTTAGAATTCAGAGGGTGGACAAATCCATTCTTAGGGGGATTTGGCACAGCCTGCAGCAGCTGGGTGGGACTCCCAGGCTCTGAGCAGATTGGGAAATGGAAGAGGAAGGTAAGAATTAAAGGAAAGGGAAAGGGATTTCCATTTTGATTTCCCTCTGGAACACTAATTTCTTTGAGAACTTTAACAGTGAGAGAAGTGATCCGTTGTTTATATTTGGAGCATCAATGTTGTGTGATTTGGATCCATAATCTCTGGTGAGCTATTTTGGTCAATGTGTTGGGATATAGTTTGAGATAAGAATTCAGCCTACGGTTCAACTTGAGACTTTGAAATACCTTAATGTCCTTGTATGACCCTTCCATATCCCTTGGTGCACAAGCTAAGCTACGCAGCTCACTTCAGCCAGGAAATGATACTCAGAGTAGAGTCTTGCTGGGTTTTGGGGAATTGCCCAAGAGAGGCAGGACTGCCCTGACACGCTGCTAGCACCCTCCTTCAGGGGATAGATAGCCTTGTCCTTGGCTGACTGTAGCCTTAACCATTAGTCCACAGGTTGGAGATAGAAGAGAAGGCTGAGGAGAATTCGGGATACCCTGCCACCTTTCCCTATGTTTGTGCCTCAGGCACAGAAGAGAGATGATCTCTGTCTCACCATGAGGGAAAATGTTGGCAAAGGAGGTTCTGTTGCTTTCTTTGCTTTCTCCATTCATACCTTTAGCCGCTCATCCTTTGGGGAGGAAGGAGAAGTTATTGGTCTTATAAGGAGAACTTGAAATACTCATTTAGCCTCATTGTAACTAGTGGGTACAGTTACCGGGCTCACACTCCCTCTCCCAGTGCCTAGTTCCAGGCAGTGGGATACCAAGGTGGGTGGTGGGGGATGGTAGATGTCCATGCTTGCTGTGAGGAATGTTTTATTACTGACATTGCCTAGAATTGTCAGCGCATGATGATAACAAAAAACAGAGGAGGATTTTGGTCGGTGTTATTATTGTCTTAAAATTCCCTACAGACGCAGTATCACTTACTGGTTGTATTACCAAGATAGATCATTCTCACCACCCTGCCTTCAGGAGGGACCCCCTCGGCTTCCCTCACCTACCCCAAACCATAGCCCCTGTCAGTTCATCTCTCCCCATCTCCATCTCTACGCTCCAGCCAACACCATCATTTGTTCTCTCTCGTGGACTTCTGTGAAGAGCTTTTTATGTCTTTTCTGCTTTCTGTTTGCCCATCCCATTCCATTCTCTTCAAAGCAGTCAGAGTGAGGTTTTAAAATGTCACCCTCGCATGCCTTCCCATCACTCTTAGAACCAAACCCAGCCACTTAACCCCAGACCTTAAAGCCCTTGTCATCCTGGCTTCTGCCTACATCTCAAACTCTATGTCCGCCCTATTACCTTCTGGCCAGTAAGCTTAGCCATACTGGTTGTCTTAGTGTGCTTGAGCTGCACAACGTATTACCACAGACAAGTGGCTTAAACAACACACATTTGTTTTCTTGTAATTCTGGAGGCTGGAAGCTCGAGATCATGGCGGCAGCAGGCTCAGTTTCTTCTGAGATGCAGGTGGCTGCCATCTCATATCACCTTCCCTCTGGCCTGCATACCACTGATTATAAGGACACTAGTCATATTAGAATTGGGCCCTGCCTTTATGACTGCATTAACTTTAATGACCTCTTTAAAGGCCTTATCTCCAAATGCTGTCACATTGGGTGTTAGGGTTTCAACATGTAAATTTTTGGAGGACACAATTCACTCCCCAGCACTGGTCCTTCTGCCAGCCCATGGCCTTTGTTCATGCTGTGGTCTCTGCTGGGAGGGCTCTTTTCAGATCTTTGCATGACAGCTCTTTCTTGTCATTCAGCATTTAGCTTCAATGTCATCTCTTTAAAGAGAGTATCTGTTGTCCTATCTAAATAACCCCCCACCCCTCAATCAATAGCCATGACTTTACCTGTCTTGTTTCCACCACAGCACTTGTCAGCTCCTGTTGTACATCACATATCAGATTGTGTGTTTGCTTGTTGCCACCTTTTCTCATTAGAATAAAAATTCTGAGAGAGCAGAGGCCTTGTCTGCCATATCCATTGTTATTCACCACTGTGCCTCCTGCTACATTCCAGTGGCACATAGTAGATGCCTAATAAACACTCATTAAATGAATGAAATAAAATGCTTTCAGTGTTAGACTAGTAAATCAATCCATAGTGAGGTAAGTAAGATATTGTTCTAAACTGAGGAATAAACTATAATTAGTGCCTAAAGATCTTCTAATCAGGTGATCAGAGTGTATGTAGCTTGAGGCCAAGTGGCAGGGCATGAGGGAGTTAAAACATTGGCAAAGCTATTGCTAAGGTGCCTTCCAAACAAGTGATGACTGCTTGCACATGTAGGATCAAATGCTTAGAAGTATTTATCAATTTTACAGGTAAAATACAATTGTGTTTAAATTGTTATTTCTTTAATTATAAATGACATTGAGTATCTTTTCATTTCTTAATAACCAGTTGTATCTCTTTGTCTATTATATACATTTTTCTTAATTTAGTTTCATATTTTTATTTATCTTTGACTTATTCATAAGAACACTTTGAAACTAAAATAACATGCATTATTTATCAAGCTAAAAAAATATGCTGCATTCTCTGACCCAGGAATTATACTTCTAGGAATTTAGGCCATAGATAGGCATGCATTAGTGCACAAAAATATATGCACATGGATATCAATTGCAGGGTGTGTTGGTTTTTTTTGTAATGGACCCAAATAAAAGCCATTTCAATGTTCACAAGGATGAGTTATATAAATTATGCTATAACTATATATAGAACACTAGACAATTGAAAAGAGGATTACAGTAAATCTTCATGCCAAAACACATGAAATTAAAAATAAAATTACAGAATAATATTTATAGTTTGATTCCATTTGTGTTTTTAAAATGATATTTTCTAAATGAAGAAAATATCAGGAGAGGAAACTGTTAACGTGGTTAGTGGTAACAGTAATGAAAAGTGAGGGGCTGAGAAAGGGATTGACATTCCACTGTAAAGGTAAGTCCCTTTACAGGTTTAGAGGGTTGTTTGTCATTTCACGCTTTGTTGTTGTTGTTGTTTTGTTTCTTAGTACAGGCCTTGGAGAAGCAAATCTTTTTCTGTCATCCCTTCAGCTCTCTTCAGATACT
>NW_005871079.1:7404933-7518070 GCF_000147115.1 Myotis lucifugus
CCTCCCTTGCCACACATAAGCTTAGCTATGAAGACGAGTGCATTCAATGAGTCTTCTTTATCTGCATATGATCCTATGCAACTAAAGGCACTTTACATTAAATGCGTTTGAGCATTTCCACACTAAGCAAGGGGCTTAGATTGTGAAAACTGAGTGTGTGCTGCCCAGAGACCTTGGAATTCTTGTCAGACTTGAAGAAGTTTCCTCTGGAGTTAGCTGTTCTGAAAGGGTTTGGCATCCAAAACAACTGCTGTTTTGGTAGTCCTCCTCACTGCATTCCAGTATGCATCCCCAGAAAAGTACGTACTCGTACATCATAGATATACTCCTCACACCAAAGACCTGAGCTCAAGCCACCAAACCAGAATGACTCCTAAGAGCATCTCTTCTCCAGTAAACAAACCAAATACCTCCTCATGTGGAAACATGCCAGGAGGAATGAATGGAGCACCAATGTGGGATGAAGTTGTCCTTCCTGCTGGAAATCATATCAGTGGATCCACTTGAGGTACAATCACTGGATCTCACAAAACTGAAGGGAAAATAGATACAAATTCAGACTTCTTTACATATTTTTTTCTTTTTCACTTCCAAGGCTTAACAAAAATAAGAATAGGTAAGTGGAACTTTTATTACTACCTTGTAACTTTGGAGTTTAGGATGTTGAAATTAAAGTAGTCTCCACTTATCTATTCTTCAACTCACTTCCAACACCATTTTCCAAGACACCTCCAAATCTACTGTGATTGGAGAGACATTTATAGATCCAACTAAAGATTACCCAGACCCAGTCTTTACTTGTCTTCTAGATATCCAGATACCAAGGATAGGACAGCCCATGCCTGGCCTCATACCACCTTTAACAGGAATACAGACAGAGCCTGATAACGCTCCTGGCAAGACCCCCACACTCACTGCCCTAAAACACTCCCAGCCTTGTCCTCAATGTCTACTTTGAGAACACCGAGGCAAACCTCATTGTGCCCTGTTCTCTGTTGTATGTCAGACCCCACATGAAGCCTAGTTCTCCCAATCATTTCTCATCTTCCTGAACTCTTGTCCTCAACTATTTCTATATTTTCCCATTTTTCATCTACTCCACAACCTGTCCCTAAGTCCTAGAGCCCTTCCACCCTGCCTTCTGGAATTCATGCTCAGACATGAGCTCCCTCACGGTTCTCAGAACATTCACTTGCTCTAAATGAACTGACTCTCCTCTCAGGAAATGACTGGCTTTTCACCCAGCCCCCTGAATTGGTGGCTGTTGTGTCTTGCAATATTATTGCACTTCTAGGCCTGGAGGTGAGCGTAGTTATCTTTTTTGTTTCATATAGCCTCTTATGACCACCACCACCACCACCACCACAACAACAACAACAAAATTATCATCTTTAAATGTCATGTCATTGGTCTTTATCAATCACTGTTCCAACTTGTCACAGTCACCTACAAACCTCCAGATTGAAATCTTAATTCCTTGAAAATTTTGGCTCCTGGTTCACTACCATTTCTTTGGCATATTTGGTGAATTCAATATCCATATATATGATCTTTCCAATATCCTAGACTCTCAGTTTCTTTATGCCATCTTCTCCAATTCTCATATCTCTACTCTGCCTCAACCATTCACTCCAAAGTTCACACCCTAGACATGTGTAACTCCTCCAGAATTGCAATTTCAAGCATTCTCTCTTTCCAGCCCATTCTCACTAATACCCCAACTCTAAGAAACTTTGGCCCCACTAGGAACTATTAACCATTGGTCATAGATTTTCATGATCCTTTGGTTCCCACCTTACCTACTTTGCAATGGTCCATCACTATATTATGCCTTTGAATATATTCTTAGCAGTCTTGTTTAATTGTTTTTGGTTTTCCCTGGCACTCACAGAGATGGTCATGGCTGGAGAAAGCCATACAAGCTTGCTGAATGATCTCATTTTAAATTCCTGACCATTGTCCTAAAGGAAGTCCTTTGTTCTGTCCACCAATCATACATTCCCACAATCTGTCACTCTGCTGTTACCCAGAACTAGTGGTTCTCAAACTTGAGACTACCACAGAGTCACTGGGAAGAGACATGTGAACATTCAGATTGCTAGGCCCCATTTCCAAAGTTTCTGAATCATTCTGTTTGGGGTGAGATTTGAGCAACTGCACTTCCAACAAGTGCCCAGGTGCTGCTGCTGCTGCTGGCCTGGACCACACTTTGAGAATCACTGCCCCACATGACTAGTTTATGACGTTTTCCCCTTCCTCAAACCTCTAGCATGTATTCCTTGTTCTTACTCTCAGTCAATGACTACACACACACACACACACATACTCAGAAGAGAACTTTCAAAACTCTCAATATCAAGTCTCCCTTGTTCCCTGGAGGAGTGCCCATGAATAGGTAAACTGTTAAGCTCCTCCATAGCCAACTCTCCACATATAGACCAGATTTCATCTCTCCTCTCTTATTTGAACCTAACCCCCCAGACCTCCCCTCTCCCAACCTTCTCTCTATACTACGAATTTCTCCCAGTCTACTGGGTCATGCCTGCCAGGGTCAAGCATCTTGACACTGGCCCCACATGTCCTTATGGCCCCACATGTCCTTCTATCTCCCCATTTATAGCAACAGTCTATGAAAACCTGGTCTCCTCACCAGGCATAACCTACCTCATGGCCTTTGACTTGCTGTTATTTCTACCTGAAAGATTCTATAAGGCTGGCATAATCATCTGCTTCAAGATCTTGATCAAATGCCATTTCTCAATGACACTTTCTTTAACCCCTATCCCTCTGTTCCCCCCTCACCAGCAGTACCCACCCCTCTTCTCTCCTTTATTGCTTGGGATCTGAAATTCAATCAACCTTCGTCACAATTAACAACATATTATATACAGGGCCACTGAGAACTGTCTTTGAACACATCTCAATTGTCGAGGCCTTTCAAAACAAAATATATTTCTGCTATTCCTTTATGCTCTTTGTTTACGCACTTTATGATGGGTTTTAAGGTGAATTGGCCACTTTTCAATTTTGTCCTGAATGATATTGAAGTGCCATTGGATCTTGGGAATTGACAGATTTCTCCTGAGGCCACTTCAAATGTAGTTTAATTTTTAATGTGATGTGTGGCTATAATTAATCTAAAACCCAGTTCTATGTGACCTACCTCATTTCCTTTCTGTTCACTCACTCATCCCTATAGTAAACCCTCCCTGGATAAACTGGGCAGGAAGGGGGGAAAAAAGACCAAGGCATGTTTTATGCTAAAGAATCACCATGTCAGTGGTGTTCGAGGAATTCCCATGTCATTCAAGAGGTGCTCGAGTGCTCTTAGGAAATCCAGCGTTGGCTGCGAGCAAGCTCCCTGGCACATCACATCACCGGAGACACAGTGAGCCAGAGGGGAATGAATCTGGCTGAATCCAGCAGAAAACGGGTGCCATGTGGTACCTTGGGGAAGAAAGTAATCAGTCAAAGTGACGTGACTGGTGGATTAACCTTAAGATTGAAGGACAAGTAATTTGTCCTCTGCACAGAGCCCAGGTAAAGCAGGGGTGGGAGGTGGGGTGAGTGTATCATACAAAAACCACAGCAACTAAAAACATGAACGAGTCACAATTACAATATTAGTATAATTTTCTTGTAACTAGAACTTGGCCGTTTTGGTTGTTGGGGACAGTTGCTCAGAAACAAAATTATCTGTGTAAAAGATTATAGACTAGATAGGTTTTTAAATATTTTGGTTTCTTGACTTGTGAGATTCAGCAGTTCTCAACCTGTGGGTCGCGACCCCTTTGGCAGTCGAACGACCCTTTCACAGAGGTCGCCTAAGACCATCCTGCATATCAGATATTTACATTACGATTCATAACAGCAGCAACATTACAGTTATGAAGTAGCAACGAAAATAATTTTATGGTTGGGTCACAACATGAGGAACTGTATTGAAAGGGCCAGAAGGTTGAGAACCGCTGGTTAAGTAGATAAATAAATAAGTAAATACCCTCCCCCCTCGCTGAGGCTTTAAGTGCCGTGTGCCCCCAGGCAGAAAGATCAGGCTTGGTGAAATCATTACATAGTCCATCATTCGTGTGTCATGTCATTGAAGGCATCAGGGTGAGGAAAAGAAATGTGTCTCTCTCCGGGCTGGCAGAGGTGACAGAAATCGGTGTTCAGAACTGAAATGACGCGCCCTTCAGACTAGAAGACAAGAGCATTCCCTCCTTGCAGCTCTAATGTTAAAATGAAGTAAAAACAATAATCACATCTGGTTTAAAAAGGCGAAGAAAACTCAAAGGTGACTTGATTGGGAAGACAAGCCCTTACCTCAGCACTGCTTGGGAATGTTCTGCTGGGGAGTTCCCCTCGGGGCCTGGGAGGTCAGCTGCCCCATCCCTGTCTCGCAGGGAGCGTGTGTTTCCCCAGCGGATATGAAAATGACCCGATTCTCCCAGGGAGCACACTCCACTCAGGCTCCACTGCAGTCGCCTGTAGGAAATTTCCTGTTCCATTATTGCACCAAATGAGCGTTGGGCTAATAGGAGCCTCTTAGGAAAGAATGAAAAAATAAGCACCCATTGCCTCGAGCGAAGCTCTGAGGTACTTTGAACTGCATTTTCTCTTTATATAACCCAAGAGATTTCACGATCCACGAGGGAAAGCAAACCCTTCTTCTAATGGAAAATTTGCTGAGTGTATCATGGAGAGAGGAGGGTGATTTTGGATAAGCATATTCTTCTCTACTGTGTTCATTAGAAGAGCCAACGAAGAGGTTTCAAAGGAATTTTTTTTTTAATTGTTGCTCAGGATAAAACCTGTAATTTTATCATGAGCAAGATGACCAGAAGTAGAATCCAGTTCTTGCCTGGTGCTGCCCAAGGTTTGGTGAAGAGGAAGAAAACGTGTCCAATGAAGCCCAGCAGTCCATGGCCTTCGACAGACCAGGATCCAATTCACTGACAACGTGGAAGGGAGGGTTTAAAGCTCCACCCGTTTCCTGGCCCTCGCTGTTCTCTATCTGTGTGTCTCTCACCCTCACATTCTACTTAGAGAAAGTAACAGAGCCATCATTTTATTAGTCTTGCTCCTTGGTGAAAAGCTTGCGGCTACTGCACTGAGAAATCCACAGCCTCCAACTGCTGCCTCTGCTCCCAGGGGATGAGAAAGCTGTTATCACTCCCATGCTAATAATAGAGAATTTAGCACAACTGCCTTCCGATCTTTCAAACCACTTCAATCTTTTGAAAAACAAACAAACCCCAAAACCCATTAGTTCCAGGGGACAAAGAAAGGAAGGATTACAGTTGATCAGAACCGAAAGCAATTGTCTAACATTTCTATAGAGCTAATAATTGTGCATTTTTTCCTGTAATTAAAAGGAATTTTTTTGTCCTATCAGATATGAAGGCTCTGAGGCACCAATATTATGCCCAGCAAGCCCTCATGCTATTATTTAACATGGTCTTTCCTTGAACATCGATTCTTACCTAGGAAATGTTGTTATAAAAGACGTTTGATTCCTGGAGACATTCAGGTAATGCCTAAGAAGATAAAAATTTTAAGTGTATCTCTGGTTCACATTCCAAGGAAGTGCAGCGGGTCCCACAAATTCTTGGTCCCCCAATATTAAAATTTAATATTGTCATGGAAATATAATTATGGCACTGGTTGGGATCTAGATAACACATTTTCCCTGAAGAACGCAACATTCTTGTGCATAGGTGAACTGATTTCATCTTCATTAACAGTCCTGTTGGTTAGAAGAGGTACAATAGGCTAATATTATCCCTGTTTTATGAAGGGAGAAAGAGGAATCTAAATCCTCCAGCAGCCTACATACCTAGGACAGACCTGAGCACCAGAGTTAAAATATTGCACACAAAGTCCTTGAACTCAGGCTACTCAATCATGTACTGAGTTTGTAATGATGCTGAAGGCTTATACCTCAGAAATATTCCCAACCCTCCATATGAGTATGTTTGCAACTGTGGATTTTTCTGGCCTAAAGAAGGAGAAACAGAACCAACTGAATGAGAGTTCTACGTGATCCTGCAGCCTGGCTGGCCTTGGTGCTGCTCCCTTGGGGATGTCCAGGGATGTCCTTCTGACTTCAGAACCTCCGTCTCCAAGGCAGTGTATGAGGGGCGGGGGAGGGATTGGGAGAACCAGTACCCTCTACAGGTGAAACTGAAGTTCTCTGAATATTCACGTTGCCTTGTCTTCTGCTTCTTACATGTTATTATAAGTAAAATTAAGTCAGAGTACAGTCCTCATGAACCAAAATGCGTTTTCTTCTCTGGGAACAGGCAGGCAGCTTTCCCCTGGCTAGCTGTCGTTTTCCACCCCAGGTTTTAAGAGGCAAGGCAGGTATGCAGTCATTTACTTTCAGCCTGCAAGTCCTTTTGATAAAAGAAGCCCTGTGCAAGAAGCATTTCTCTCCTGTCCTTATAAATCAAATAAATAAAAATAAAAATTTCTGCCAAGCCATATGCTTCTGCTCCTATCCTTCAACTGGCCTAAAATAAAAAAGATTACCCTTTTCTGTTCTTTTTCTTATCCCTTTACTAGGGGAAAAATGAGTTAGAGAGAGAGGGGGGAGAAAGAGGGGGAGAGAGAGAGAGAGAGAGAGAGAGAGAGAGAGAGAGAGAGAGAAGAGAGATATCAAACAACTGTCTAAGCAAATCAATCCAACATTTCCAGGGGCTTTTGACCTGCTGCAATGTCAATCCCCTTACCCCCACCCCCACCTTCTTTCTTTGAATCAACATACCCTCTGATCCTGATCGCTCCAATATGTCAGTGCCTGCTGAGGGCACATTTTATTGTTCATAAAGCCCCAGACGATAATGAAAAATAAGCAAGAAAACGATAAATTCATCAAAGTTGCGAGAATATTCGAGGAAAAAAGGAATTTCCTGAGGTAACTGTCCTTGACCTGGCTCTTTAATCGAGTGCAATTTCATCACTTTATCTAATATCATGCTTCATGCTTCAGGCGCCCAGCAATTCTATTTTAGTGTGGTCTAATGGGCAGCTGACACATCCCCTCAGCTCCAGACTGCATAATACGTGCTGACATACTGTGTGGCTAGCAGCCTTGCAGGGGCTGTTTACTGGTATTTGGGCCTCGCAAGAAGAGATTCTTTGCAACGAGCTTCTTCCTAACAATTTCAGGCTCATCTTTTGGGGGGGCCTCAGTGGACTCCACATTCTCGGAGGTCTGGGAGCCTTTGGGGGAAGGCAGCCGCTGATTTGGGCGGCTGTGTATGTCTGACTTTAGGGGAGAGGTTGGAAAGCGCCGGTTCTGCTTGTCGGAAGCCTGAATCTAGATAGTGTAATGAAGAGTGTCACTCGAACTGCTTCGCAGGCGGCTCTGCTCAGAACCCCTGATTCCTTTTGATATTCTGAGGTTAATGCACTGTATGGGGCCTGAAAATAGAAATGCACACGAAAAGCTTTTATACTTACTCAGTTCAGTAAGCATGGCAAACTCATCAACAGCTATTTGTACACTGTAGGCATGATGGGACTTACTTTGATGTTCTGATTTATGCTTGCTATTTTCCTTTTCCCCCTCAAGTATTACTTTGGAGTCAAAATGCATTTTTTTTAAAAAAGTCAGCTTTTGACATAATAGCTGAGGATATTATCATCAATGAAGCAACACAAACCCACAGGCAAATACAGAAATGCCACAATCTTTGGCTAAATTTCCAATTTCAAATTTTTCTAAAATATATAAAGAGGACTAAAGAGACACGATAACTATATAAAATATGTGGCCCTGGACTGAATTCAGTACTAGAGAATGAAAAACGCCATCAAGAATATTACTAGAACAGCCCAGCTAGAGTGGCTCAGTGGTTGAGCATTGACCTATGAAACAGGAGGTCATGGTTTGATTCCCAGGGAGTTTGCCAGGGTTGTTGTGGTCTTGATCCCCAGTGTGGGGCATGCCGTAGGCAGCCAACCAATGATGATTCTCTCTCATCATTGATGTTTCTCTCTCTTTTCCTTCATCTATGAAATCAATAAAAATATATTCAAAAAAATGTTACTAGAACAATTGACCACATGGACTGTAAAGTTCCATTTTCTGAATTTAATGACTTGCTGTGGTTATGTAAGGGAATGTGTTTTCTCTCACAATTCACAGTGAATTGAAGGTATGAATGGGTATAGGGCATGATGCATGCAAATTATTCTCAAAGGGTTCAGAAAAAATTTAATTAGAGGAATAAGGCATAGCTATGTGGCAAAATGTTAAAAATTAGTGAATCATCAGGGCAAAGCCGAATAATTCTTGTCTGAAGGCGGGCAAATGAGTTCTGTCCAGTGGAGGCTCAGCGGACCTCCCTCCCCCACTGTGGAAGAAGCCAGTTTTGTATCCATTTGCAAATTCATTTCCATATTCCTGATCAATAAATGAACCTTTGAACTGATTATAAATTCACCTGTTTCCCTCATTAATAATGAGTTAACATCCTGAACATGTGTTCATTCAAAACAAAATGTGTGAATCTGAGCAAAAGTGACACAGCTTTCTTAACTGGTCTTGCAACATTGCTGTAACAGTAACAGTAACTTTTAAATGTTTGCAAAATAAAAAGTTTCTAATGCCAGTGGGCGGGGACTGGCATAAGAATGGACACCTGCTGTGTCGCGTGCTAAACACAAGTGTTCTTTACAGGAGGTAGTATGTTCAATCCAGAATCATGGCAACTGTAAAGCAAGCCACTGTCACTCTAATACCACCATGGCTCTAATCATAATGACATTTCGTGATTTGTGGCCTCATTAGGGCCCAGGGATGCCTTGTTAGGTCTCCCTGTGTGCCATGCCTCACTTCATCTCACATCTTTATATTTAAGAAATTGGAGTACAGCAGCTTTACATTTGCCCAGGAGATTAAATTTAATCTCAGATAGAGTTAGCTATTTCTATCCTGTGGGAGGTGAAAAGTCACACGGGAACTGGCCTGTGATCCTCATGGTTTATCTATGGAGGCGGTGTCTTCAGGCACAGAATACTGGTAGTCTCAGTTGGGGAGGAGGAGCATTGCTGGGGGTAGGAGTTGCAAGAATAAAACATTAGTTCATCAGGAATTGAAAGCAGAACATCAATCATATCAGTCCTGAAATAAGGACAATGTTCTGTCTTTTAAATGTCAACATTCACATCACAAACATTTTCCATTTTAAACAGGAGTATTTTTAATACAACTGCTCAAATATTCCATCCCACCCTAGACGGTTTGCTTAGTGGTTAGAGCATCAGCCTTTGACTAAAGGGTCAAGGATTCAATTCCAGTCAAGAGTAAGTACCTAGGTTGCAGGTTTGATTGGGAGGCGACCAATCAATATGTCTCTCTTACATCGATGTTTCTCTTTCTCTGTCTTTCCCCTCCCTTCCACTCTCTCTAAAAAAATCAATAGAAAAAGTATCCACAGGTGAGGATTAACAAACAAACAAACAAAAAAGAAAATTTCATTCCCTGTGATTTACAGCTTTATGTTCTTTCTAAAGCAATAGGTACTAGCAGAAGTACAATATAGCCATCATAATAATATATTGGACCTTTAGAATGTACCATGTATTTCATACACAATGTCACAGAATCCTCCCTAATCTTCACAAATTGCTGAGCCAGATATTATTAGTCCCATTTTACAGATGAATAAACTGAAATTCAGGGAGGCTAAGTACCCAGAGCTAATTAGTGGCAGAGTTAGATTTAATATCAGATTAAGTCTGGTTCCAAATCCAGAATACTTAACCTCTACATTAAAATTTGATGAAAACAATGTTAGAAACTGCATTGTTAAAAGCTCATTGAACTATGGTCAGTGTGGCTCAGTTGGTTGGAGTGTCATCTGGTATACCTGGGCACATACCCAGATTTTGGGTTTGATCTCTAGTTGGGGCAACCAATTGATGTTAGTCTCTCACACTGATGTTTCTCTCTCTCTCTCTCTCTCTCTCTCTCTCTCTCTCTCTCTCTCTTTCTCTCTCCCCTTTCCCCTCTCTAAAATTAATTTTAAAAAGAGAGAGGAGAAAAAAGTTCCTTGAAGGAAACAATCCAAATTAGTTCTTCACAGTGCTATGCTGTCCGTGTCATGGCCAAGTGTGATCACTTGTCTTGTGTAGCATCATGCTAATGAAATGACTAGTTTACATAAAGCACTTGGGCTATTTCGAGTAAAAACATGCAAAGCAGGGTTACTTTCTTAGATTATTTAAAGTTACTAAGAAAAGGAAAGAAATGAGGAACTAGTCTTTAATTTTCCATTTTGAAGATTTGAATAATCTAGTTGGCAAGACTTTATACTTTCTAAGAGTATAAAAAAAAACTGACTGCCAAATTGTGAGAAGTTACAAATGCAGGTTTTAAGCATTATTGTTTTAGCGATGGTAATAAACTACATCAACATTGTATCTACTAAAAAAACAATTTTTCTAAGCCAAAAATTTTTAATTTAAATGTATTTTTTCTAGCTAATTCATAGCTAAAAGCATGTGGGGTGTGATATTTTAAACAAATCGATTGTTTCTTGAATATTAACCTCTCCCCCACTTTCTGTGAACTCTAATCTCCTTTAATCACTGAAAAATATCCTATAATTAATGAGGCTATGAAATGTTAAAAAACAACAACTTAGTTTATTAAAATGGTAACTTTGGTTGCTATTTCATTTGTCATCTCCCTGATTTGTCCTTTACTCAGCTAACATTTACTGGATTTAGCTAATATTTATTGCATGTGTACAGTAACTTGTTCTCAATAAGCTTAGAATTAAACAGTGAGCTTCAACAGAGGACACAATACAAGTATCCAATAGAGGAGGTAATGCATATAAGTCTACAGGATTCTGATGTACTTGTCTATCACTGGCCCCACCTTCTTCATCATAGAACGAGCATATGATCTATGCTGGCCAATCAGAGAACCCAAACTTCCCAGAAACAGGGATAGAGCCAAGGTGGACACATGACCCAAACAGGGGCAATCCGTGTCCTGTGGTGGTGGTGGTAGTGGTGGTGGTGAGGGGGCGGGGAGTGTTGACATAAGTGCTATGGAAGACGATTTCTCTCCTGAGATTAAAAGCTAAAAATACCATGTAAAGCTGGGGCTTTTGAGAACCACTTTCCTATCACCCATGAGTGAAGGATCTGCTGAAGACTGAAATCAACATGGAAGAAACCAGAGCCAAGAAATATAATGAAGGGCAGATCCTGAGAACTGGCTGGGCACTGCATTCAGCCAGTTCAACTGGGTTTTGGGTTATAGGAGTCAATAAATACTTCTTTTATTTACCCTCATTTATTTAGTATTTCATTGGAAACAAAGTCATCTCTCTAACACCAAGATGATCCCCGAACAGAATTTGATTGAACTGTAAAACTTTTTCCAACACTACTATATTCATTTACTCCAGGTGCTATAGGAGGTCGGAGTAAAGAGCAATGACCTACAGCTGGGAATGAACCCAAGGCTGCATAAGGGGGCGATATTTAAGTTGAGCTAGGATTTCCATAACTATAAAAACAGAGTAAAGACATTCTGGATGAGGAATTCCCATGAGCAAAGACAAAGCAATGTGAAAATGTTTGTGGAACTTATCAGTACAAAAATCTAGAAGGATGAAGGAGAGGTTGAGGCTGGGAAGGTATTTGGGAACTAGATGATGAAAGATTTTGAAGCAGTTCAGACTTTATTCTGTAAGTAAATGAAAATCATTGAAGGCTTTTGGAGAAAATAAACTCACAATTTATTTTATGTCATGGGAAAATAATCCTGATAACAGCCTAAAGAAGTAATTGCATTAGAAAATATTGGAACAGAAGTCAGCCCAGGACCTCATGCCAGGCCCGATGGGAGGTGTTCAGGACGTACAGACAGTGCCTCAGGCATGGGCAAGGGCACATATTCAAGAGGCATTTTAGAAATAAAATTAAGAGGGCAAGGTGATTCATGTTAAACCATTTGAATAGTAATATCTGCCAATGGGTAATTTTAAAAAATAAATTATGATCTGATGAAGTTTTGATTAAACAGTTTTCAATGGTTCAAAACACTATCTTTTAGGCAAAGTGGAACTAACCTTTGAGAAATGCTTAGAAATGATCCAAAACAGGCAGATGTATTACGCTTACTCTAGTGTTAGGAAGTGAAAGAATTTTACTTCTAAGTTTTGACTTTATAACACATTTTAAACTGCAGACAAATGCGCTGGCATGAAGATAGAGTCACAAAATGAATCGCAAGTTGAATGTGAAATGATGCTTGCTTCCTTTGGGCTTTGTGTGGTTGGGCTTAATCTCAGGACAGCAACCAAATGTGGAGGCAGATTGTTTCATTTCCTTCCTTCCTCCTCTTCCTCTTTCTCTTCTTTTTTCTTTATTTTCCTCTTTTCTTTCTCAATCTTTCCTCTTCCTTTACTCCTTCATTATAATTAAAGTTTTAGGTAGGTGTAGAAGGAAATTTTTTATAGTGGAAATAAGTTGGTATGCTATTTAAAAGTGGCAAAAGAAAAATTAGAAAAGCTTTCTATGGTTTTAGGAGTGGGTGAACTTTACAATTTTCATGCAACAAGTATTTATGAGCACTTACAACATGACAGGCACATGGCCGAGTGGACTTTTCCATCAAAGTAGCTCTTTTCTTCAAAGATGCAGTATTCAGAATCTTCACTTGGAGATATAAAATTCTTCCAATTTAATAACTTTTTTTTTCTTTCAGCAAGATTACACTTTTAATGACAATATAAAATTTCAGGAAGATTTCCTCTACTGGATTGATTGCATGACCATGTGAATTTAAATAGCGAGTGTGAAGATATTCCAGAAATTTCTATAATAATTTTCCTAAAGGAATATAAATATTGTTACAAATTATAACCTTTGGGGTGAAGTAGGTGGAGGCCTCATAGTGTGGTTTGACTTTCAGATGGACAGTAATCATTCATGTATAGTTAGATATTAAAATTAATGGTAAACTGTAGTATGCAGTGCTGAGTGAGAAATAATGTGTGCTCATGTCACATGAGAGAAAGCAGGTGGTGACTGTAGGATGATAGTCTTTGAAGATAAAGGGAAGCTGAAAGGGGAAACAAAAAGGAAATTGAGATGTTAATGTCAGAAATCTGTTGGCAGAACAGCATGAAGCCCACCCTCCACAGAGTACCCTCATGGACATTTTCTGAATGTACCCAAATTCAATACCATTAAAAAAGAGATCAAAATTAGATTTTTCTTAATTTATAGAATCATTTCAGGTAAATACTACATATAACTATTATTACCCCAATAATAATTCAGGAGTTTAAAATATGCACAGATAATTTTTTTTCATCTTCAAAATGCAAAGAAGGGAAATAATAAATTCTGGTTACCATCACCAAATCCCCCCACACAAAGAAAGTAAGAAGTTAAGATACAGGACAAGAGGAAATCTTATTTTATAAATTAAAGGTCACATATAAAGGCCAAGAGTGAATAAAACATCCTTAAGGAGATCTCATTCTTGGTTATCAGTTCTGAGAAACTTGAACATGGTTTTCTTTTTATAAAAATTTTTTAAAACTGATTTTGAATCCAGGGTGAATGCCCTGACTGGGAATCAAACCTACCATATTTTCAAGCTACACTGGCCAGGGCTTTCTTTTTATTTTTAAATTTTTACTAAATTTATTGGGGGTAATATTGGTTAATAACATTATATAAATTCCAGGTATACAAGTCTGTAATATGACATCACTATATTCTGTTGTGTGCTCACCGCTTGATGTCTAGTCTCCTTCTATCACCTTATATTTGACCTTTTACCCTCTTCATCCTGCTTCCACTCTTTTCCCCTCTGGTAACTACCATTTTGTTGCCTATATCCATGAGTGTTGTTTAGTTTAGTTTGTTTGTATGTTCGTTTCCTTTGTTCATTTGTTGCTATTTGTTTTCTAGCCCATATATGAGTGAAATCACATGGTTCTTTTCTTTTTCCATCTGACTTATTTCACTTAGCATAAAACCCTCAAGATCCATCCATGTTTTTGCAAATGGCAATTTTTTTTAGTGGCTGAGTAGTATTTCACTGTATATATGTAACACATCTTCTTTATTCAATCATCCACTAAAGGACACACGTTTCCATGTCTTGGTTATTGTGAATAATGCTGCAATGATTCCAGTTGCAAAGGATTTGAATAAACATTTGTGGCGATCAATATTAGACCTCTATTCATCACACCAAGAGCTTTCTTGTTTAATCAAATCAGTTGCAAGAATATATGATAAATTAGCCAATGACAAAGATTTCTGTATGAAGCTACCTGATTACTGCTTCAGCTCACCACCATTGCAGTACCCACACTCAGCTTACCCTTCCTTACCTGCTTCCATCACCTGCATTGACACAGGGAGCCCAGTTTAGTAGCAGCAGTTCTCACGGTCATTACTGATCCACAGAGAAGAGACACTGAAGAGAGCTTCCAGGATGCAGCTGCTCCCTTTACAGTGGTATTTCTAACTGCCTTGGCAAAGCATTTCTGGACCCTCTTTCAGTGGGTGAGCAATTTTTAAATGATAATTTTAGTTTAGCATTCTAATTTCCCTGGGCCTTGGATACTGTCTTTTACAACATACCAATGGACTTTTGTCATTTCATCTTCATTTAGTGTTTCAGCTACCAGATTTCAGTGATTTAACCAAGCAAATTCTTAGAGCCACACAAAGTGGCCCATTGAATCCAGGATCTTGGCTTAGAACCTTCACATCAATGGTTTCATCTTTGTCCCTTATATTCCTTTCATCCTGAATCAATACCCTTAGAATCCATTTCCATACATGTTCCTCAGGTTTTGTTGTATAATTAACAAAATCTTGCAATATTCGGTGACTCGCATCTTCTCATGGCTCACACCAGGGGGCCTGGTGCGATTTGAGTCAGCTTTCAAGTCTAGAAACAAGGATAAGCAGTGCTGGTCTTCAGGAGGGTCGGTAAATTCCTCAAGGGAAGCTATTGTAGAGTTTTAGGAAATGGAATACTGACCTCCATCAGGAGGAAGGGCTTCTACCTGCAAAGGATCCTCAGCAGAATTCAGGGGTTCGTGGTCTCCAGCTTCACTACAATTTGTCCATGTGTCCCAATTCTAATTTTTAATAGAAGAGCGTTTAGGAATAAAAATAATTAATACTTCCATTTTATCTTAATCAATGTCCTAACTATACCATAAGAAACACTTCGGGGTTGTGAATTCAATTTGCCTTGTAATTCAACTACCAGAAAGATTTGATTTTTAGTTGTTTTTTTGTGTTGTTGTTTTTTCAGAACTTTTGACCCTGTGTCTACAGGGAAAAAATGGTTATTTGCAGGGAAATCACAGAAGCATTCTGATCCCTTACTCAGACCTTGAACTGATAAATCAAAGCCCTGAGTTCATCACTTTTTTTCCCTCCTAAGTTCTCTAGTTTACTTAGAAGCCACTTGCTAGTCCCATTATGCTTCTATTCCCACCAAAATGTTCTATGGCATCAATTACTTGGTCACCCAATACCCTGCCTTTCCTAAGTAGTTGGTACCAGCTATTTGCATGAGCACTTCACTTATTCTTTCAAAAATATTATCAAGCACCTACCACATGCCAGAGACTCTTCTAGGACTGGAGATACAGCAATAAACAAAACAGATATGAGCCCTACTGTCATTCAGCTTGGTTCTAATGTCTTGGGAAGACAGATAGATTAAAAATATTTTTATTAAATTTTCAAGAATTGAAGTACTTTGTTGGAAAATAAAACTGGGTAAGAAGGCAGATATTGACAGAAAAGACAATTTTAGGTCTGGTGGCGATAAACACAGACTTAGCTCATATTAGTAGAAGAGCATTTAAGAATAAAAATAAGTAATCAGTGCCCCTAACTTTGGAGACAAACCGAAGTACTCAATGTACTTCTATTTTTTGACTCTTAGCATGGTGAGTTGTTTGGGAAATGATTCAATAGTTATTTGTAGTTCCTAAATTCTCAACAGCAGTTGCTTCCTGATATGTGTCACTATATATTCTGAGTTGACATCTGCTATCTGAATCACCAAAATAGTGCCTTGTTTTAAAATTTATCCACCATTGGCTTCTGTTTTATCTTACTCTAGGCCATGTTATCACTACATGTGACATCTCTGTATATGTGTTTGTGAAACTGGGATAAAGTTGGCAAAACTTGCTATGGAGGAGACTATCTATGAAACATGTTTTTGCATTAGTAGAACAGGAGGCATAAGCACGTTTGGAACAGAAAGAAGGAGAACAGAGAAGGCAGAGGTATTGGAGAAATAGGATCTCACAAAGGAAAGTCAAATTGAAGTTAAGAACTTCAATGCAATTCAGGCAACCACCTTGGAGTTCAGATAACTATAGACTTTTACTATGGATTTTGGTCCCCAGAAACTAGATTAGCATCTCCCTTAGGAACAAAGCCTTTGCCTACTAGAGGAAATCACCTAAGGTTTGTTGATGGTGATTTTGATGACAACATTCATGATGACATTCTATTTGAGAAATGTTTCTCAAAATGAGAGTTGCCTTAGCAAACTTATACACTGGTAGAGAAATCAACACTGATTAACCTTTAGATATTGAAATATCTGAGAGAGAAATCATTTTTATGAGAAAGTAATTAGGAAGCACAGCATATTAACCTCCAGAATTCTGTGGAACTAGAAAATGTGCAAATGAATTAAAAAAATTATAGTATAGCTTATTACAATGTTGAACAATATGGTTATGCTTTCATATAATATCAGACAGCTATCAGTATAATTCCTATAATCCTCTGTTAATTATAGTTCAGAACTCAACTGAATGTTCAACCAGATCCTTGCTACTGTTTCAGAACAAGAACTTCTATGATTGATCATTCACACATTCATGCCGAAGAGCTGGGATAGTTTAGACAAGTCAGCAATTGGCTCACATTGCGCTGCATGTAAGCAGAAGAGCTGAGACCCATTCTAACTGGACTGAACCAAAGACTGTTGATTTCTTCACCCCAAAACACTGCTCCATGGTGCCAAGAGAAAGCAGGAAGGGTATTTCATCCTGGTCATCCTTAGGTTGGGCTGTGGATGAAAGAAGAGAGACATGGATCTTGGAGTTAGACAAGCCAGACATCCAATGCTGGGGCACTGCTCTGTCTCGCTTGTGAATCGGGCTGGGGTTGTCATACCACCTGGGGCATTCTCTCACTGGATGACCGTCAAGTCTCCTTCAAAAACTCACATCCCCCAATTCCTCCCTGTGGCACTCAAAGGCCAAAGCAAATGATTTGACTGTTTTTCAACTCATCTCCAAAATACCTTGTAATATTAAAGCAGAATGTTTTGATTGTCTTGCTTTAGGATCTGATAATGAAATTGTGGAAGAAAGTAGTATAGTTTTTCAACCCTCTTAAATGGCTGTGTTATTTGTTACACCCTCTCCTTTCTCCATCTGTGTCTGTTCTTGTTCTCTATTGATTTGAGGACATGCATATATGGGCAATAAGGGTGAGAATTTCTGCAGATGCAAAACAGACCCACTACACTTCAGCATATTTTATTCCCATTTGTTGAATGAGCGTTTGTAAATATCGGGAGTTTTCTTACAGTCAGCACATACTTAAGAACACCTACTATGTGCTGACTCTAATCTCTAAGAATTAGGAGAAACCAGGACATAGCCATTTGTATCACATATTACATTTATGGTACCTAGAAATAGAAGATTTATATCTACCTGTTTTCCTTTGGGACTGAAGAAATTGATGCAAACCAACATTATGAATGTACTTGATTATACTCAAGAAAATACTTTCATACTTCTTGGGTTTTGGCTACAAATTTTAAGAATGGGAAGCTGTTTTTGAAACTAAAAGTTTGGCAGCCCCCTAGTAAGAAAATACCTTTGTTGTTTTGAAGTCTGTGGAGCTATTTTTCAGAAGCCGGCTTCGTTGGCAGAGCAAGTTTGTTAATAACACTGCAGCACTCTCCTTGTTGGAATAACACAAATTAGCATTTAACCCAGGCGGAAGAACACATGAAGTTATTTAACATTTACATAAAATTATGGAGTAAACTCCAAACAGGTCGCCTCTGAAATATATAATTACACTCAGCAGTCCTGTCAGCATACATAGAAACAATTTTATTTCCAATCATCTTCTGCTTTTATTCACTCAAGAATGTATCATTAAAATTTCCACAGAACAATGAAGCTTAATAGGTGCTAATGCAATTGTGCATTATGGTAATTGTTACCTAAATTAATCTCTGTACTTTCCATTCCTTATTGCCCTATGCATAAGGAGTGTGAAAAAGATAATGTGGAGGCTGACATTTGTATAAATGGGGTAAAAGATTTATCTTATTTGATAAAAATTTCATGAGAACTTGCTAGTTTTTAAAGTAGTTTATTTGAAAAAAATGTTAGAATTGCTGCAAGCATAGTTTATGTAACCTTGAATAGGCGAAATTTGTGATGGCAGAAGGCTGTTCACCTGTTTAGGTCATCTTTGGTACATGTGTACTCACTAGGGTATCCAGATGGCAAATGTGTTCCCCTATGCATATATGGCTAGGGCAGGTATGTATTCATACCCATCTCTCTGTGTGTGGTCACTGTTTATGTCTTTACCTTCACTCACTTATGTAAAGTACATACAACTTGCTTGGTGTAATGAAACTCCAAGTTATATTCTGCATCATGTTCTCTTCTACCAAATTTATATGTTGAAGTCCTAACCCACTTCAGAATGTGACTGTATTTGGAGGTGGGACCTTTAAAAACATAATTATATTAAAATGAGGTCATTAGAGTGAGCTCAAATCCAATATGACTGGTATCCTTATAAGAAGAGGAGATTAGAGCATAGACACACACAGGTGAAAGTCCATGTGAAGACACAGAGGGTCTCAGCCATCGGCAAACCACAGAGAGAGGCCTCAGAAGAAACCAGCCCTGCTGACACCTTGATCTTAGACTTCCAGCTTCCAGAACTGTGAGAAAACAAATTTCTGTTATTGAAGCCATCCAGGCAGTGGTATTTTGTTAGGGCAGCCCTAGCAAATGAATTTATCCACTTAACTTGCAAATCAAAAAATACAGGTCAAATATATTCAAAGAAAAAGAAATACAGGTTTTTGTGCTGTCTCTGTCACTCCTGAGTTCTATTTGACCTTGGGCATGTCATTTAATCTCCCCATTCGTAATGGGGTCTAGTTTTTGTATGCTTGTTTATTACAGACTGCTCGGCACCATATTTTCTTCTATTAACAGCACCCCGAGTTTCCTCTGAGAAAATACCAGCTCCTTGCTCTGAGACCCCACAGTCTGGGTGAGGCTGGTCTCATGCCTGAGTTCTAGATACAGGCATGTTACTCAGGTCTGGCCAATCAGATTGTTCCATGCCTTCTGCCCACAATGACTGGTTCAAGAATGGACATGTGACAGAGACCTAGACAATGAGATTCAATGTCAGGACTGAATATGAAATTATTGAGCAATTCAGCTGTTTGCTGACATTTCTAAAGTGTGGGGGTGGGCACCTGGGGCTGTCTGGCAGTCACTGTGAAGGATCAGACTAAGAATAAAGCCAGCTGGGAGAGAACTGACCCACAGACAGAAAGCGATCCGGTACTGAGCACCCTGTGAGAGCCGCTGGTCCAGCCTTGCCTGAGGCTGGTAATCCCCATGACCCTGTCATTTCCTTAATAAGCTGATACATCCCTCTGCTCTTTTTCTACCATAAGGCAGTTTGACTGGCATTCTATCATTGCTACTAAGAGTCCTGAGTAATATAGTAATGGCTTAATGCTTTCTCTCTTCCTCGGTGAAATGAGTGCCCTCTTATAACTCTATTTCCCCCAAGTAAGTATTGTACAGGACACCGATATTTCTCTGGTGTGTATGTGGGAGGAGGCAGGGATGAGGGTGGGAAATAAAATATGACCCTTTAATCCCTGGTTCTGTGTGGAAACTTCTGGAACAATCATTAGATTCCTGCCAGTACCTAGAATCATTAAATCTAAGATGCTTGTGGACAGTTGTAGGTCTGAGTGTGCAGGAGCTTTTAGCATTGTAGTGGAGAGCAGGGGCAGGGGCAGAGACACTAATACAGTGGTTCTCAACCTTGGCTGCACATTAGAATCACCCGGGAATCTTTTTAAAATACTGATTTAAAATTCTGGGCCTCATCCTCCGGAAATTCTGTTTCTTTGTTACTAATGTTGTGGCCCTACCCCATACCAAAGAAACAGAATTTCCAGAGGATGAGGCCCAGAAATCAGGATTTTAAAAAGATTCCCAGGTGATTCTAATGTGCAGCCAAGGTTGAGAACCACTGCACTAATAGGTGAAGAAAGCAGCACCAGGTGTTACACGGACATTTTTCCTCCAGGGGCTGGTGAAGTTGCCAAATGACCAGAGGCGAGGGCCGCTTGTAAAGTGCTTTATGTTTAGGACACTTGATGTGATTTTCTGTCCATCTCTGGCAGGGCTCCAGGCTGTCAAACCCAAGCCGAATTATCAACTTTAGAACACTTATGGACAGAGGTGTACTGGTAGTAACAGAATTTAAAGGGCATGTCATTGGTGCCACTATAACACCCCCCCCACCCCACCCGATAGAGTGAAATGCATCATAATTAGTGGTATTTTACTTTATAAAATATATTTTACTGGGCCAAGTCTGGGATGAGCTTTGCCATTTAATATAGTCTTTAGAACAGTGATTGTTATCAAAATCGAGAAACGCATTTGCCTTCTACTCACCCCCAAAACATGCATATACGTTTTGCAATTAATTTCAAGGGCTCTGAACTTTCAAAGCCCCTTCCCCAGTGGGCCTCAGGCTACAAGCTCCTGCTGTATACAAATGTGTCAAATGAGTGTTTGCCAATTTATTTTCTAAGCGATTTGAATGTTCTGAATCAAGATTCTTCAGACTGCAATTTAAACAGCCTGCTAATTCATTTCTTTAACTACCACTAACTTTTTCTTTTGTTTGGGGATTTCTTTGTCTCTGATTTTATTCACTTCTGCATGTAGCCTTGTTTATTCAAGTGTTTAGTGGGTGCCTGGGGTGCGCCGGAACTGCGTAGATGCTGGTGATCTAGTGAGAGTTCATAGAGAGGGTCCCACTCCCCCAGGATTGATGGGCTGGTGGGAGAGCACAGACTCAGGTGATAGTCACTCAGCAGAACCTAATAATGACAGTTCTAACTCTGGGGCGAGGCCTTGGACCTGTGGGGACTGGAGTTTGGAGGGGACTCTGGCACCTGAGGAGGTAGAAGGGCTGCCCTTCAGCAGCTTAGTGGAAATGCTGGGGGACTTGGAAGGACAGAGGACTGTTAATGTGGCCTATTCTTTTATCAAAGGCCTCACACTAGGGCTGGAACTTGGGTGAGGCCAACAAGACACTGGGCTCTGGTTCCTGGGTGGAAAATTCATGAAGGCGCTAAAAAAAACCCCTCTGTAATCAGAATCCTACAGGACCAGGGTTAGAGTGAGGGGGCGAGGTGAGCCCTGAAAGACACGAGTGGGATTCTGTCTTTATTTAAAATTTTGATATTTTGTTCATCATAGATAAAATTCATTTTGATCTTTTAAAAAATATTGCATTAAAATGTTAGCTGTCTTGATGGTTAAAATTTTTGGCACCCCTTTAAATTTTGTAGCTGAAGTGCCTGCCTCACTTTCCTCACCCTAGCCTGGCCCTGCCTCCCAGTGTAGGCATAGGTCACAGGACTTTGTTAAGGAAGGTTTGCAGCGTATCATTTTTATAATTGCGTTTATGTATCAGGTGTGCTCTTTCTTTTTTTCTTTTTTCTTTATTTCCATTTGGTCCAATGCATGGGAGAGGGCTCCAGGGAGGCTAAAAGAATGGCTGGTAGTTTCTGGGAGAGGCTCAGGTAAAAGCCAGACATAGGAGGATGCAGAGGGGCCTCTCAAAGGCCTCTGAGCTCCACAGGCTCCTAGTCCGCTTGAGGGTGAGCCTTTCGAAGAGATACCCGCCCCGCCCAGCCTGGGGGATGCCAGCCGGCGGAGGTGAGTCAGGTGTCGCCCATCTTCTTGATGAGTTTCACCTCCTCACCCCGGAAGTGGTTCTCCAGGAAGCCACAGAGCTGAGGGTCTGCGCGGGTAGAACCAGGGCCTGCAGTTCCAAAAGGGCCTGGTTCAATTCCTCTCCAAGGTCAGGGCGGCTTCCATGGCGTCCTGAGTTCTGCCCACTCATCTTGCGGAGGCTTCAGCATGTCCTGTAAGAGAATGTGGCCACCGCGCTTCTTGCAACTTTAAGAGTCAACTCGCCCCCCAGAACCACATCATCGAGGTGGAAAAAGACGCCCAGAGAGAGGTAGGTGTGCGCGGCCCGCAGATGCAGGATGGCCAGGCGGTTGACTGCAGCCTCCACCTGGGTGGGATAATTCTGAAAAATTTGGGAGCTCATGGTTGTTCGGCAATAAGGAGTTAAGGTAGAAAAACAACAACGGTGTGTTGGCTGGTCTCGGAGGTGGTTCTGGAGGTGGTGACCAGACACAGGACAGTGGTAGGGGCTGGAAGAAGGGGTGTCCCTGGGTCTGTTTCGTCCAAATACTGGTGAGGCAAGAGACAGATCCAGGACCGCCGAGGGCACTATGTGTGTACTCTTGCTTAACATTTGTTTTATTGAGGTATAATTGGCATTTAAAATTATGTTAGTTGCAGGTATACAACATAATGATTCAATATTTGTGTATATTGCAATGTCTAGTTAATAACTGTTACCAGACATAAGATGTGTACTCTCTTAATGTAGATTTTGCATAATACATAACATATGAATATTTTGATGTATATAACTTTTTGCTTACATATAATTAATTTGACCTTATAGAATCCTCAAAAATATAAAGTAGGTATAATTTAGATTCAGCAGGTTGACACATAAAGCATATCCGAGCATGGTGGTTTGATTCATTGCTTCTTAGCTCAGCTGGGAAATCCCACTGCACAGCACCGCCTCTGGTTCTGAGGCTGAGTTGTTGTCTACATCAGTACCAGGTGCCACAAACAGCAGGTGTAGGAGAGAGCTAATGGTATGCCCGTGGCCTTGGCACAGTGAGGGCTCTGTGCTTTTCCCACTTCCGGTCCTCTGACCTCATCTCTGGCTTTACGCTGCCCTCATCTCCTCCTGTTGCTCCAGGTCCCATGTCTCTGTCTTCTTCCTGACCTAATTGACTTCTTCCCGGATCTCAACTCCAGACGTGGCTTTGTGTCTCATCCCTGACTCCTCCATCGCTGGCATGTATCTCTCTCCCACGTGATTTCCCCACCATCTGGAACAAGTTCTAGAAGCCTAATTAACTTGTAAACTGTGTTCTGTTTGGATGGCAAAACCCATCTTTCTTTCCCGTGAATTGAACCTCCCGACCTCTTCTCATAAAACACTCATGTCCTATTTGCTACCCTGTGCTCAGCTGTCGTTAGTTTGTGTTGACAGTTTTATTGTTTCCTGGTGACCCTGTCCATCCACAATTACTAGGGTATGGAGCAACCTATTTATTTCAAAGTTAAATGTGTGGAATAAAAGCAAAGCAAAGAAATTTCACATTCTAGAGAGAAAAATCCCAGTTTTAAAAATATAACTTATTCATTCATGTATGTATAAATCCTACTGTAATTTCTTTCACCAAATTAGTGAGTAGGTCTCTTAAACATATTCAGATAACAGTAATTCTGGACTTTTTAGATTTCCAAGGCTCTTAAAAATTATGCATATAAATAAATAAAGACATAATGCATATACTTCATAGAAGGCAAAATTGACCTCCAAAGATATATTGCAATAATCTATAATAAAAGCATAATATGCTAATTAGACTGGACATCCTTCCAGACATCTTTCTGGAAGAACTTCCAGATGAAGCTGAGGCTGCGAGGGAAGCCTGGGTCCCGGGTGCCAGAGGGAAGCCGGTGCCAGCAGCCAGGGGAAGGAAGGCCTACTCTCGCACAAATTTCATGCATTGGGCCTCTAGTTATCAAATAAATGGCTTTAAAGTATTTATTATTAATGAAGGTAGTACAGTCTTTCAAAACTACCCTGGATTTCAATTTCAAATAAGTGTATATATAGGAAACTTGTGTGACCAAATCATAATTTGAGAATGAAAATAATGAAGAAAAAATAGATTGGTGTGAAGCAGTGTGGAGTGAGGACACCAAGGGCTTTCTCTTGGTCACTGACGCTGATTGCAGAGAGAGCTTGGGCAAGACATGTACCACGTGGATCCAACTATGCTAATTAGTGGAAGACAGGCCTGAAAGAATGGCTTCTACCCAGTAATCACTAAAGCTGATATATATCAGCATCACAGAGCTGCAGACATATGTAAGGGAATCAGTTATCTCTGGTTGCATTCCTGTTATGAATTTAAATAGTAAGGTAATTTCATTTGCTTTTAAAAGTTGAAAGGCCAGCACAAAGATGCAGAAAGAAAAAAAAGTATGGTACAATCCATAGGAGAACAAAAAGTTTGGTATTTTTTCAGACATATCTATATATCTATATATCTATATATCGATATCTATATATTTATATGTCTATATCTATATCTACATCTATATCATCTATATTTCTATATCTATATATACATTAGGGATAAGATATATCTATTTGTAGAAACATGCTCTGGAGAGTTTATCTTTGGATTAATTGATACATTTTAGGAGTCAAGTTGTCCAGGACTATATCCTGAGTTTCTTCAGGGAAGTGAAGGGAGGTGAAAGCATTTCTCCGGTGCTTTGGGATCCTTGGGAGAAGCTATGTGAGAAGCACACAGTATTGCTTTCATTTGGCAATTGTGATTCTAAGGCATATTGAAGCAGACACTTGAGTGCTCCAAATGACAAGATAATCCAGATAAACTTTACGCATCTTGCAGCTTTTGAGGTTTCTAAAGCCAACTAGAGCGGAAGGATAAAAGACAAACCAAGTTTCTAAGTTAGTTCGTATCATAGATACTTGGTGTCTCTGCTTCATATGACTCTCAGCTGCCAGCAACAAATACTATAGCCAAGCACCTAGAGTCAGCTCGTCTGCACGTGGACGGTTCTATCACACATATGCTGTGGATTACAAAAGTGAGACTATGTTCTTATGTAACTTGTTTTCTCTTAATTCCCATAGCTCTGAGTAGTTGACACATTACGGACCAGTAGTTTTATTGCTAGCTTTACCCAGTGGCCAGATAAGTTTCTATTGAAGGAGTACAAAAAACATTTTACATAAATGTTAAAGGCACGCTTTAAAATTAAATACTCATTGCATATTGAAGTTATTTATTACATGTTGTTACAAGCTAATACCTTTTTAAAGTACAATACCTTGTAAAACACTGTATAATATGAAGCGAGAATTCTCGTGATCTGTCCACAATGTGTTAAATATGCTTCTCTACAATATCAATTGTAAAAGCTGAATAGTTCTACATTATATAGATGCATTCCCCTTTAAGTGAACAGTTACATAACAGAAGATTACACCAATTTATCAACATGGAAACAGATTAGAGATTAGATTTCACCTTTGTTTGTTGTTAATCTTCACCAAACGATATTTTTTTCCCATTGATTTTTAGAGAGAGTGGAAGGGAGGGAGGGAGAGGGAGAGAGAGAGAGAGAGAGAGAGAGAGAAATAGCCATGTGAGAGAGACACATCAATTGGTTGCCTCCTATATGTACCCTGACTGAGGCTGGGGATCAAACTTGCAAACCTCGACCGGAATCGAACCCAAAACCCTTCAGTGTGTGGGCCGATGCTCTAACCACTTAGCAACATCATCCAGGGCTAGATTTGACCTTTTGAAGTTCCTAAAGCTGTTGGTAAAAATGAAACCTGTGGAAGTCCCAAGTGGATAGGGCCAGAAGTCTTGTGGGTATTATAAAGGGTGTGGCAAAAGTAGATTTATAGTTGTGAGTGTGTGAGACAGAGTTTATTCTTATATTATTATTTATTAATTATTGTATTGTTTGCCATATGAACAACTGTAAATCTCCTTTGCTTTACCCTGTATAGTGAGTGGGTCAGAGGGCATCAGGCCCTACACATCATGGGGAGGACTGGATGTTTAAGTAATAATACATGTGAAGTCATTGTGTAAACTCTATATGTACAATGTATGACACATTTAGACTAAAAAATGATTACCTTTCAACACAGATCTGTTAATACTTCTTTCCAGCTAAAGACATTAACCTGTATTTAGTCATTAGCTAAGGTTTATGCAGTTTTATTTTGAGTGTATTTTTCTTAGAATAGCCTTAATATAGACTTATGTATGGTGCAGTTAAGAAGTAGACAACATTTTTATAGTCAAATAAATACATTTAGACTTGCTAGGTCTGGTGGTTTGTAGTGTGCCAATTTAGTTAAGCAGAACTACACTTCCTAGAATCTCCATTCCCTTTTGGTTTCTGGTTCAAGTTGGCCACCAGGAAAATTTCTACAAGATTTGGAAGGCCAAAGTGAAGCCAAAGTCATTTTGTTATTTTTGGAAGGTTGGTACAGCGTGCCAGACATGGTGGCAGCTCACACATGTTGTCTCTGTCCGCCAGCTCACGGTGCTGCCTGGGGGGCCACCCACCCCCACCCCCACCCACCCCCACCCTGGCTCCACCAGACCTGCTCTTTCAGTTTCTTCACTTCCTGAACGGTGTGGGCACGAAGGTCCCAGTCAGAGCACAGGTTTTCCTGCAGACCATCCAAAGCACTAGGGTTGGAGGTGGCGAACAGCAGATTCGAGCTCCGGTTTGTCCTCAAGGGTTGCAGTTTGTCCATCTTCTCATCCTCATCCACTTCCCTTCCCAGCTGCAGTCTGCAAATTACCGTAATTGCACAGACTGCTTTATCAGCTCTCATAAGTAGGCACAGTCTAACCACTGGGATACATTTCTATTTGAGACCATTCATAGAAGTTCTACTTCTGTCTGATCAAATGCTGAGTGTTACGATAATAAAAATAAATAGTACACACACACACACACACACACACACACACACACACTCACCTTAAACCTGACAGGAAGCTTCAGGAAGGAAGGAGCACACAGTAGCAAGACCTTGGCCACTGAGGGATAGATTGGAGGTAGAAATCAAAGAATTCTTTACAATAGTGGCCTGTGTGTGAGACATGTGAACAAAATAATGGCTAATCCAAGAGGCCTATGGTCCTGGAAACCTGGAGCCCAATTCTAGACACAAGGGTTCCGTGAAGTTTGACACAGGGAGAGCTCTGTTTTTGCATACTTAGTGGACCAAAATTTATAAACTTGAGACCCATAGAATACATTGAATATGCATGTAATAAAGTTTAGGAAGAGATGGGGGACTGGAATAGAAGGGTTGGGGAAAGTATAGTGCACCTCGGGTAGTTTTGTGTGCCTAGCATACATTCCCCAATCTCCTAATTATACCAGGTCTTCTAGTGCATTTGGCAACTCTCTGTGAATGTACAAAACATGCTCCAGAGTGGCATGGTACCTCGGAGACTGGAACACATCCTGCCCTTACCCTCTCAATGCACCACTCAGCCCTTCGTGCCCTGAACCTGCACAACATCTGCTTACTTTCCCCACACTCTGAGTCTCTGAGGTTCAGGGGGACTGACTCCATCCCAGATGTGGGATGCACATTTGGCCAACTCCTGGCTACATTTCCAAAGCTGAAACTCCCAATGAAAAGAGACCCTTGTTTACCCGAGAGAAATAGAATCTTATTGGTCTGGCTTTGGGGAACATGCTCACCCAGAACATTTTCCTGTTGCCGGCAGTGTGATCTCCTACTTAGGAATTTGCTTGGGGCTGAATTGTGTCACCACCCTCTCCCAAATTCGTATGTTGGAGGCCTAACGCCCAGCACCTCAGAACATGGCTTGGAGATAAGGCCGTTGGAGAGGTAAGTAAGGTAAAATGAGATCATATGGGTGGGCCCTAATTCAAAATGACTGATGTCCTTATAAGAAAGGGAGAGAGAGATAAAGACGCAGACGTGCACAGAGGGAAGACCACAGTAGGACATAGGGAGAAGAATGCCAACTGCAAGCCAAGGAGAGAGGCCTTAGAAGAAACAAGCCCTGCCAGCACCTTGATCTCAGACTTCTAGCTTCCAGAATTGTAAGAAAAACTTCTGTTGTTTAAGCCACCTAGTCTGTGGCATTATGACCAGACTAGAAATGAATACACCATTGTTATCTTATTAAATGACTCAAATTTTATAAAGGCTATCAACCCAAAATCTATTGTTTGTTTAGATATATGTCTGTATTTAACAAGGCACATAAGCTAGCCCCACAAGGGGCCCACTCAGCATTTAGCAAAATTCAAGCTGAAACAACATTTATGAAGGGAAGCTTGTTCCAAAGCCTTTCATTTCATCAATTCCACCAGATATTCTAAAATTACCCTGTGGACCAAGCTCCACCAATAAGCTAGATCCTCTTCTTACAGTGTTGGTTCAGCATTAGATTGTGTTTAATAAACTGCTTTTTGTTGAGGCGCCATCATCATATAGCAAAGAATATTCTAGAAGAGTACCAAGAAGTGCATTTTGTGTGTTCTCTAAAAGGTTGCTACTGAAAGTATTGCATGGGAGTTTTGCTAGGAGGACCCTAGGGAGAAATTTCTGACTAACTTTAGTACTAAGAATATCTGTTCTTCTCATAATCAATTAATCGAGAGATTAGTTTTCATTTTAGCAAGGATGGCTATAAATTTGGGTAATGGTTCTTAAACTTAATGTGCAAACGAATCACCTGAGGAGCTAATTCTGAAATTCTTCTTGAGAGTGAGTAGGGAAACATGACAAAATACCCAATTTAGAATAAAACTTGGTCTGATCCAAAAATTTTAAACTGTTTCTTTAGAAAGTGTTCAACTTCTATTAGGTAAAATTGCTTAGGTACCATCTCCTCTTATTTCCCCTCCTAGGATGGCTTCTGGGTATATGAGGGGCTTAGGGGTCTCCATGGTGATGGATGGGGGCTCCCGGCATTTCCTGGTTCTCGAGTGTTCACTGGTGCAGACCCTTGCTCTCTATCAGGCCTCCCACTTAGCGCTCTGACTAACTTCTGCTGTGGTGTCACTTTGCGCCAGAATGGCAGGCCCCAGATGAGTCTGGCTGGATCTCAACTCATGTTGCCCATAGGCCATGGGTCTTGAGGGAGCATCAGCGTTGCTATCCCAGATCCCTCTGTCTAACCACATGGCCTTCTTTTCTAATTAGACTGAGTGGCCATGTGTTGGTGTGAGGTCCTATGCACAGTCATCTCCTCCTTGAATCCCAAAAGGAGAAAGAGGGGCAAATTTTCCTTCTCTTCAAGGTTTTTTCCTTTTGATAGCACACATCACCTTCTCTGGGAAAAAGTCTGAGAGGGGGACATCAGGAGACACAAGACTGAACACCCGAATCTCATTTCTTTCTTCCTTTTCATCCTGTAATCCCCAGAGCCCAAAATAAGGAGGTTTTTGTTTTTCCCTACCTACATTTTCATCTTCTACAATTAAGCAAGAGATTGCCTGTGAATAGGTGGAAATGGGATTTTGTCAGCACTAAGGAAAACTCAATGGGCGTGGGTCCTCCAGGATTGCTTGTTAATAAACTAAAGGAGGAAATAAAAGCATTTAGGGAATCATTTCTCTCTAAAACTGCATGGCTCTTAAGCTTACTGACTTTCTGCTAAATCCTGTTTCATATGTCAGATGCTGAATATTACATCAGTCTTTATTTTTATTTTTCCCTCCCTAACACATCGCCCCAGGCAGATGGAGGCTCTAGGACATGCACTTGGAAATGCAAAGCAAATAAAGCACATTAATAATTTAAAAACTATCTCTAATATATACTGCTATATTATAAATGATAATAAAAGATAGATATCAGAAAATAAAGAGAAAAAATAGCTTTGAAGGAGAGGAGGGAAAGTAAATAATAAATTTCAATTGCTCAAAGCTGGTTTCTTTAGTCCTGGTTTCTGGGGGCAGTCTCAAAGGCGTAGATGCTGAGAAAGAATAGTTAGTATATGGGTCACAATTTGGGGCATCTATTGGTAGTCATAAATTTGAAAATTAGATGTAGATTATGTCTTTGATCTGGTAAGGGAGTTAAGTGTTGAATTCAAGTATTTCTAAGACTATTAAGACTATGGCAAGTCATACCAATGTTCTTTACTTCAATTTTTCCCCCTTCTCTTTTATGAAGTTCAATAAAAAACCATTCTCTTATCTCTCTTGCTGACATCAGAGGAATGTGGTAGAGGAAAAAATTAAAGAAGAATGAAGATCCCTTTAGAAGAAGGCTGAGATATTAAATTGATTACATTATTTATTGTTACATGTCAAGAATGGGCAGCTTTCTTATTCTGTATCCTGAATAATGGAATCCTTGCAAACCGGTGGGCAGTTAAAGACTTGGAAAAGGATCACGTCTTCTTATTTCATTTCACATTTCCTCACTTCTTGTTTTGATCAGGAGTGAGATAAAAGGAGGACTTGGAAATGCACAGTGATTGGAAAGGGCAGCAGGAGAGCCCTCGCATGTGATATGAGGTGACAGATGATTCCATATGGTAGCCAAGCCTCAGCAGGAAAAAGGAGAGCATTTTAAAGTTAAAGAGTGCCGGGAACTCTTTCAGAGCAGGGTGATTTTTAATAAGGCTTTATTGTTTAGGCTTGCTCAGCAAGTGTACATGGATACAACATCCTTGAAGATTTTGAACACTTCATCCTTGGTTTCCTGATGGGCCCCCTCATTTCCCAATTTTTCCCAAAAGAATCTCCATTTTGTCAAAATGTTGTTAGTTTAAATTCCATCTTGACCGTGAATGCAGGATGTGGATTTTGTTCCTACCCTTCCCCTCCCCCTCTTTTTTTTTTTTTTTAATCCTGTGAGCTTTTGTAGCAACAGGGGGACATGTCATCACTTTTTTTCCTTTTTTTTTGGTTTTGTTTGAAAACTACAGTAATAAAGGTAGGCCATGAATATATTCTGGTGGCATGATTTGTAAATGAGAAACATTTTAAAGATTCCTTTCTCGATAAACCCATTCGTGTTGTCTTGATTTAAAAATAAAATCACTGCCAGGGTGGCATTTCCTTTTCTCCCAAGCACCTCTGATCCCAGTGTACAAATAATGTTTATATTCCAGTTCGTAGGGAAAAAAGGAACGTGAAAATATTTCATTGAAAGCTGACAGCTTTAATGAACTTTAAAGGTTAACCTTGGTGCTAGTTAGCATATCTATTCATGTCTCCATCAGTCTATTGAATTACTCAGTTGAACACGCACACAAAAGCAAAACTTGAAAAAAAAATACCCCAGAAAGCCAACATTAATAATTCATAAATACTGGAGGCTGGTGACTGACAATTTCCTCCCACTGTGTTGAAGTCTGTTAAGAACTGAATCCTGATAGCTCCTAAGTTACTTTAGAAACTCAGCGAGCAGCCCTGTCCGGGAATGTTAATGTTCCTGTAAGTGGTTAGCTGCTGAAACACACTGTGGATTTTCATCCCCTCAAGCACTTGTTCATGTTCCTTTGGATTAGTATAAGGTACGGCTTTTCATGAGATGTTTAGCTGACAGTTTTTATATTTGAATTTCACAAGCATCTGCAGACCATAAAGAACTCCAAATTCAGCCATAATCCTCCGTTACAAAGTAGATCGGCGTTTTTGAACAGATTCCAGATACCAATTATAGCATTAATGAGGATATACAATCACGTTGTCTGCTCTGGCAGGATTATAAGTGAGGTAGCTCCTGACAGGGCTGGCTTGTCTCCGAATTTATCATCCCCCTCCCTCCATGTGCATCAAATCGTGTTGATCAAACCTTACCTGGGTTGCTTCAAAAAAGAGTTCCAAAGCCGCCGTCTCTCGAGCTCCTGGTTGATATTTCTACCGCTTGTCAATGATTAAACTCCCCTTTATGTTTTTCCATGCGGAGTTTTTAATTGTCCTGCCGTCCTTTGGAAAGAGCAATGGACTTAGGGGGATGATTGGGTCATCTCCGACTTGGGAAATGGTTATTTTGAAATGAGGTTTTCTCTTAGTTCTCACACACCAGCTTCTAAATATGAAATGATGGCAGTGTTCCGATGTTAAAAAAACACTTGGCTTCTTACATTGCAGGGTTAGAAATGGGTTTATATTTGGGATAGTTAGACAAATCACTCCATCTCTGCCCTTATTAGCAGCAACCTTTCATTACCTTTAAATTGCAGTTATAGTAACACTAACTAAAGACCTTCCTCATTAAAATCTTAATCTCACGGGCTGTCACTAAAACATATGTTTCAAGAAGATTTGCATGTTGTAGAGTAGAAAAAGAATTGATCAATTAATTTAAGATGTTGATTTCTGTATTAAGTAATAAATAAAGCCCCAAACATCTATTGAGCACCTTTCCTCTATGAATAATGTCACCAGGAACAATGAATGTGTTAGCCATTTGTAGTCGATGTGGTTTGAACTGCTGCACTGCTGATTCATAACTAAGTGCAGACAAGCTGTCTGAGCCTCTGTTTTCTTGTCTGCAAATTGGAGATAACAGTATTTATCTAATAGGTTGCAGTGCAGATTACATAAGATAATGTTGATGAACTATCTAGCAGAATTAAGAGTAAATGCTGCTTCCCTTTTCCTTACATTAGAATCAGAACTATCTTTTCAAAAGGTATTGTGTGAGTGCATGTGTGCTGTGTGTGTGTATTCCTTTATTATAATCTTGAGAGGTAGAAGAAGCAGACATCGATAACTTTTATTTTGCAGATGAAGAAATCCAGGCAAAATCAAATTATGTGACTTAGTTAAGTTTGAATCTAATTCAGAATTGGGATTTGAGTCTACTGATTTTCTTCTTTATGCTATTTTTTATGAATATAGACGGACTCTTTTACCACCTTATAAGGAAGTCCAAATTAAATAACAACCTTATTTCAAACAAAATTTATCATTATGCTGAAGGTTAAGGGTTAATTTAACAGGAGGGAGGAAAATGTTTCCAAGATTACTGATGTAATACTTAGTCATTTATATGTTTTAATACAAAAAATTTTGCTTAATAATTATAATCATTAATTGTTATTTTGGGCTTACTAAGTATCAGAAATTGTGGTAAATGCTATACAAATATTAATTTTTATTTCTTGCAGCAATCTTATGATATTGATACTATTAGTATCTCCATTTTATAGTTGAGGGAGGCACAGAAAGGTTAAGTAAATAGCACAAACACTCATCTAGTGGGCGGTGAAGCTGCTTTTCCACCCCAGGAGCTATAACAAGGATTCACATTACTTACTATATAAATTTTGTTTCCTAATTATTGGTATAATATTAATTATTATAGAACAGAGAATAATGTCTCAAAATGTTTGTGATTATGACTTTCTTTGAGGTTTGACTTCAAAATATTAAGAGAAAGAATTTCAAAGAAATCATAGTGCATATTCTAGTCTATACAAATTTTTTTCATCATTTGTTATTAATTTTTTATTTAATAAATAAAGACTTAATACAAAATTGAATGGCATAGTCAAATGCAATAGTATAGATCTGATTTTTGTATCTGGTACTATACTTTATATAAAATAAAATATCAATTATAATTTTATTTCCAAAACCAAAGTTAATTAATGTGAATTTGGTCATAATACTTCTTCACTTACCTATACAGAATTAAATCATTTATTAGAAACCCTATTAACACCTTTTTATTGAATTTTCTGATCATTCTCTGAAGCTTATAACACAGCAAACCAAAATGAAAGGCACACACACAAAAAAGAAAATGTTAGGATCAAATAAAAAGAAAAGCATAATTATACACATTATAAAGCTCAAACCTTGTTGTTGTAGCTGGCTTGCGAATTTGGCGCTAAGCCATTATATAATTCCTTGAGTGAAGTGAGTGATGTAATAAATGTTGACCTCAATCACATTTTTATAACTTATAAAACACTGAATTTCATATGGCTTGACTATATGATGACATTTGATAAAAGCTGAAGGTAAACATTACTCTCTTAGGGATAACCCTAATGTGTACCTAATATGTAACTTGCTGGTAGTACAGCTCACTTCAAGGATGCAATTACCCAGAGAAGTTAAAGGATTGCATAAATATTTTTAAAAATGTTTTGATTATGTTATTTTGCAAAAATCTCATTAACTTTCCAAACTTTATAAAATGTATATAAAAATACTAGAGGCCCAATGCACGAATTTGTGTACCAGTGGGGTCCCTCAGCCTGTCCTGTAGGATTGGGCCGAAACCAGCTCTCTGATATCCCCCGAGTGGTCCAGGATTGCGAGAGGGTGCAGGCCAGGCCGAGGGACCCCACTGGTGCACTATTGGGGTCAGGGAGGGATGTGAGAGGTTGGCCAGCTGGGAGGGCTCCAGGGCATGTCCGGCCCATCTCACTTAGTTCTGATCAGCCAGACCCTAGCAGCAAGCTAACCTACCAGATGGAGCGTCTGCCCCCTGGTGGTCAGTGAACATCATAGTGAGCGGTTGAGTGGCCTTAACATATCATTAGCATATTATGTTTTGATTGGTTGAAAGTATAACCAGACACTTAGCATATTAGGCTTTTATTATATAGGATAAAGCAACATGAAAACTTAATAATTTTTCTCTCTACTTGCCTTCTCTTCACTTTCCTATAACCAGTATTAGTCACTGGTGTGTATTAGTCCATTCCCCAGTGGAGAGGATTAAAAATACTAGATATAATGATTTAAAAAATTAATAAAGATTAAAAATGTATATATGTATATTAGATGGAATATATATGTCTGAGCTGGGATTGAAGTATATAAAATAACTGAAATTTGGAGTCCATGAGAAGGAAGGGAGGCAACAGAGAACAGGAGCTGGATTTTTGCCTTGAGGAAATCTGCTAAAACCCCAGGTGTTAAAGGTCCACATGTGGGGAATAGGAGACAGAGTTTGTAACTCAGGGAGGATGGGATGATAGATAAGCATCCTCCACATAAAGCTGATGTCAGCACCCTCATTTGGTTCCTTAAAAAATATACAGTTGGCCCTCTATATCCATGGATTCTGCATCTACAGTTTCAACCAATGGATGCAGACTGAAAATGTGTACTGAAAATATTTGAAAAATATTGCATTGTTGCTGATGTGTATGACTGTATAGTTAGCCTACAATGGTTGCATCTGTACTGAGCATGTACAGATGTGTTTTTCTTGTCATTATTTCCTAGGCCTCTAGTTTTATATAAGGGACATTTGGTGTCTGTGGGAGGTCTTGGAATCAATTCCCCATGGATACTGTAGGACTCTTATATGTCCTTCATAAGGAGACTTTTTTTTTTATTTGGCAAGACAAATAAAAAAAGAATTGGAAAAAATCAAAGCACAATCACTAATATGGCTAGGAAAACTTATCAGTGAAACTTCAAGTTGTTAGTGCTGCCAAGTCCCTGCCAGAAAACAAACAAACATGAATTCTATCCGGAGGGAAGCACAAACCACAAGCTCAAACAGAAGAGGTACAGAGCTTTTGACAGTTTTGGGGTGCTCAGAAGACAAAAATTAGAGTTCATAGCTCTCCAAAATGAGAAACCAATAAGTGTCCCAGGCTTTTGGTTGAGTCTTCTGAAGGTCTAAACCCTGGGTATAAGCATAAACTGAAACTAGATTAGATTTTCCAAAAACAGGACTCAAATCTCAAATCATCTCAATCTCTTATTGGATAATAATCATTCCCCCATCCAATTAGCTGGCTGAAAAAAAAGTAAATTATCTCTGAAGTAAGAAAACATCATCAGAAGCTTTTACATTTTTAAATACATTATGCCTGGCATTCAAAAAATATTACCTGGTATGCCAACAAGACTTACTCATATCCAAGAGGAAAAACATGAAGACTACAGACCTTCAGGTAACCCTGGTACTGACAATAATACTGTTAGAAAGTGGTGAATGGAGTATTTTGCCAGAGAATTAGAACCTATAATAAATAATGTAGAGGGAATTCTACAACTCAGAAATTTATGAACTGAAATTAAGAACTCAATAGATTGATATAACAGGAGATTAGATAAAGCAGGAGAGAGAATTAGGGTAATTATTAAAAGATTCATAAAAGGAGGTATAACTAAAAGCTGACAAAGAGGAAAAATTGAATAATAAAAGCTACTTGGTAAATTCAAAAGAAAGCAAAAAGAGAAAACAAAATGAAGAACAAATAGAATAATAAAATATTTAAGCAGAAAATATTTCAATAATTACCTTTAATGGAAATGGAGAAAATATTTCAATTAAAAGTCCATAACAGTCAGATTGAGTGAAAATAAAATATTTTATAAGATACATGACTTTAATATATAACACAGGAAAGACGAAAGTAAAAGTATAGAGGAAGCATACTGTGAAAAACTAGCTAAAGGAAGCTGGTGGGTTGTACTACTAATATTAGCATATTTGGTAACAAATGTGAGGATACAGCATGCTTTATCCCTTTGTTATTATGGGGTTTTTTTTCACAATTTTCAACAGATTAGAGTTATTTAATTTCAGTGTAGAAGATTCTCACGTCTTTATTAGACTTATTCTCAGATATTTGGTATTATTTGATGCTACTGTAAATAAATGTGTTTTAGATTTTATTTTTTAACTTGAGGCCCCATGCACAAAATTGTGCATGAGGGGATGGCTCAGCCTGGCCTGCACCCTCTCCAATCCGGAACCTCTAGGGCAGCCATGGGCAAACTACGTCCAGCGGGCCGGATCCGGCCCGTTTGAAATGAATAAAACTTAAAAAAAAAAAGACCGTACCCTTTTATGTAATGATGTTTACTTTGAATTTATATTAGTTCACACAAACACTCCATCCATGCTTTTGTTCTGGCCCTCCGGTCCAGTTTAAGCACCCATTGTGGCCCTCGAGTCAAAAAGTTTGCCCACCCCTGCTCTAGGGGCATGTCCGACTGCCGGACATCCCTCTTGCAATCCTGGATCTCTGGCTCCTAACCGCTCACCTGCCTGATCGCCCCTAACCACTCTCCCCTGCTGACCTGATTGCCCCTAACTGCTCTCCCCTGCCAGCCTGATTGCCCCTAACCACTCTCCCCTGCCTGCCTGATCACCCCTAACCACCTCTGCCTTGGCCCCCACCACTGTGGCTTTGTCCGGAAGGACGTCTGGAAGATGTCTGGTCTATCAGGTCTAATTAGCATATTACCCTTTTATTAGTATAGATTGTTTTGCTAATGTATAGAGAAATGGATCTGAGAGCAAACAAACAACAACAAAACTGAGAGCAAAAGAAACAAACAATTACTGCCTGACACAATCATCGAGTTCAAAGGACAAGCATGAGTCCAGAAATAGGAGACAAAACCCATCAGGAGATGGGAAGATGCAGAAGTGAGGCAGGCATAAGGGAACATAAATCATCTGTGAGATGAGAAGGTCCATGCTAATTACAGCAAAAGGAGGAATGGCATCAAAGGCCCATTTTACTGAGGTCCAGTGTATGTTTCATGCATAGACTGATTAATATATGAATTCTATTTCAGGATTCGTAAGGGTTTCTCTCCATTGAGAATTCTGCCTACTCTGCTTCTTGAGTTGGATTGGTTAGAGTGGACAAATACTAAGAGGAAATAATAGTCAATGATTTTTAAAAATGCCAGTCCTCTTTATTCTTGTTTGGATGCATCTATTCTACATAAGATGAATTAAAAAGCTCATGAATGGAATACAATGATTATTAAAAATAAGTTTATTTTATTCTATGCTTCTATTATTATTTATTTATATTCAAACTTTTAAACATTCTGTTTTGATTTTTTAAAAAGGCTTCTATTGGAAATTTTAATTTTGTATGTATATATATATATTTTTTTTTTCCTGAAGGGCATTCAGAAGTTGAATAGTTAGTGTTGATGATGAATGCAATATAGTCCTTCACTCTTATTCAGCTTTTAAATTGTTAGTATAAGCTGAAGGGAAGGGAAAAAAAAACCAACAAACTCCAAACTGGTTCCAAGAATGGCTTTCTTTTAGCCAGTGTTACATTTTTCACAGGATGGGGGAAAAAGCTTTAGTGGTTACATGCTGTTCTCGGGAAATACTTTTTAGTAATGCAAGAACTTAGTTGGCTGGGTAACTTGATTACTCTGGAAGCCATGCTATTAGCAGAATGGGAAAGAATCAAAGAAAAAAATAATTTACATTAAGGCCACAGACATGCCATACAATACAATTACTTCAGGTTTTATATTTAAAAGGCTACTATATTTTTTCCTTTTTCCTTTCAGCACTGTGGTATTCTGGTAAGGGGTTTTATAAGAGGGAAGAAATGGATGCTATCCCAGAAAAGCCCAAGAGATTATTTTATGAATGAAAAAGGCCTGATGCTGGGAATAAGTCCATATTGATTTTCTTTACAGCTATTTCCAATGAATTGTGGTTATCCATGGGTAATCAATTCACTTTTTGTACCTTAGTTTTCACATGAAAATGATCATTACAGTTTTTATTATGGAAATGTTATATGCATAATGGAGACAATCTATATAAAGTGTTTTTGTATACCAGAGAGAAAAGTGCAGTGTCCCTCAAAATCATTACCTGGAATCTCACTAAGCATTATTCACTTATCAGTAGAAATTATGAGGAAAGAGCATCTTGGAGTTGATGTTAGTCAGGACAGGTTAGGTTATGCTGTAATAATAAATTAGTCTCCACATTTCAGTGGCTTAACAGAAAAGGTTTTAACTTTTATTCATTCAATAGATTCTACATTGCTATCTTATGTGGGTCTACAGTGGAAGCTTTGCTCCAAACGCTTACTTAGATCCAGGCTGAAGGAGACTTACTATATTGTGTCACTGCCATTTCAAAAACATGGTTTGCGGGGTCTCTGAGAGGGAAAGAGAAAGCACAGAGCATTCACGCCGGCTTTTAAGTGCCTTGACCAGAAGTGGCATAAGTCACTCTCACTTACAAATCAGCTATCTAATTTCATCTATCTGCCAGACCTGGAAAGTGCAGTCCCATGTGCCTAAGAAGAAGCAGAAAATCACAGACCGGTGAACACTTGTAACCATAATGCACTGGAAGTCAGTGACTGAAAGATGCAAAGAAGCTCATCAAAGAGATCCATTTGCAAATTAGGTGAACCTTTATCACTTATCTCATGTACATCACCACTGTAGTGTTTTAGTATTTCATTTTTGCTTTGGTTGATGGCCAACAAAAATTCCCAGGCTTTAAGATGAGGCATCAGCATAACAAATTCTAACCTTAAGTATCAGACTCTGAGCTGCTCTCTGAGTATGTATCAAATTGTGATCCTCTGATTCCATCAGTAAATTCTTAAATAGTTCATTTTTCCTTCCAAGAGCCTGCTGCTGTGTTCTGGCTAGAGAGAACAGGACCAGGGCCAAGCAAGATCTTGAGTCTCAAGATAGAGACATCTGGTCTGAGTTTTCTTAGCAGCTTATTGAATCCTACATTAATCTAGGCACATGTGATTCAGACACTTCATTTTATAGAAAAGTAAGAGATAATTTATGTAAAAGTGCCTAGCACAGTTCTTGGCTTGTCTATAGTAGGTAGTCAATCATTGCATCTATACTTCATTTGCAAAGGAAGTAAAAAATCATACTGATTTCTACTCTATAGGTTGATATTTAGTGGGATTCTCAAGTAACAATCTCCTTTCTCCTTTTATACTTCTTACAACTTTCACAATTATGAAGCTATTAGAACTTCTACTGAAAGGTAGGACTTCATATTATAAGCCATACATTGGAGGTATAGCAGTGAACAAAACAGCCAAAGTTCCCATTCATGCTCTTGCAGTGTAGGGAGCATGGAAAATACCAGCGGGGTGTGCTAGGAAGAGAATTGAAGAGAGTAATGATATAGAGAATGAATGACTAGGGGATAATCCAGAGAGGTAGTGCAGCATCTAAAACAGAGGCAAGCCCTAGCTGGTTTGGCTCAGTGGATAGAGTGTCAACCTGTGGACTGAAGGGTTCCAGGTTCCATTCCAGTCAAGGGCATATGCCCGGGTTGTGGGCTTGATCCCCAGTAGGGGGCATTCAGGAGGCAGCCGATCTCTCTCTCCCTCTCCCTTCCTCTCTGAAATCAACAAAAATATATGCATAAAATAAAATAAAATAAAATAAAATAAAATAAAATAAAATAAAACAGAGGCAATACAAGCATTGCAGGAATAAGGAATGATGTGAATGTGAGAAGAGCTGGAGAGTGAAGATCTGAAAAGCCTCAGCTCCAGAATCAGAAAAGTAGTCACTGAATCTCACCTGGAATAGCTAGAACTGCTTAAGCAAAGTTTAGACTAGTTCCTGAAGTAGGACTATGAAATGGGTCTGTGAAAGTCTCCTGGTTTGACTCTCATAACCTCCCAAGAATGATTACTTCTGCTTTCCAAATCTTGCTCAAATTCTTCTACTGGGCACACCCTAATGCAGAAACTTAGAGAGAAGGGGATTCTGGGAAATGTAATTCATAGCCTTAGGTGGGCATGGTGGTTTGGTGCCCAGCTGACAGCTGAGGATTTAGCACCAATGATAAGGGTGACATTTCATCTGGGACCTGAGTTACATGAAGCAGTCAGTTTCCAGGATCATAGGAAGACCATTCCAGGCAGGGGGAATAGTCAACACAAGGGTACTGAGGCTGGGAAGAACTTCCTGTGTTCCCTGAAAACATCCAGGGGGCCAGTGAGCAAGAAGAGTGGAAGGAGGTATGGGGGAGGAAACGAGTGACGGAATCACATGGGATCCTCTAGGCTATGGTGGGCCTCTTAGAGGTCCCTGTGCCTGACTGGCTTGTGGCTGGGTCCTGTGGGTAGAGTGTTTGTGAGTGGAAAGCTAAAGGAGCTGTTTAGAAAGAGGGACTCAGATAGACCTAGAGACCCAAGCTTTCCTGCTTTAGTGGCAGGCAGAGGAGAGAGACACAGAGCAGGGCGAGGGGCATTCACCACAGAGTGGCCAGAACACAACCGGGTTCTGTAGCATAGAGTGTAGAGAGAGTGAAGGACTGCGCTGAAGCCTGGGAAAAGGGACATTTGGGGACATCCAGAGACAGTGACTTTGGGAAGGACACACAGGTTTTTGCAGTGGAAAAGAGCCACAGTATCAGAAGCTCTGTGCTCTGTAGTAGGTTTGAGCTGTCAACTAACACATTCAGAAACAAGTGAGAGCTCCCATCCAGAAATAGTATGAAAAATAGAAGAACACTTTGAGAAGGGAGATGGGGGTCCAGTGAAATATGGGTCATTAAATGCTAGGGTGACCCACTGTCCTCAGAGCCTGAGTAAAAGCCATGGAGAACCTCACGTTAAATTCACTAGACCCTCGCTTGAACGTCTTTAGAAAGTTAACAGATATTAATTTCCCTCTGGAAATTTGCACAGCAGTTTCCTTCATGTTGAATGCACATGCTTCCTTTAAACAACTGAGTGGCTTGGAATTTTTTTTATTAGTTATACTTTCAAACCCAAATGCTATGTTTTATATATCTCAGTTCTCCAAAAACAACAACAAGAACAGTAAAACAAAACAAAACAAAACAACAACAAAAAACACCACTGGCTAGAGTTAATCAAAGGCAAGCTGGCCTATGCCCTGTAGTGACATTTATTTGGGGGTTAACAGGATGGTTTCAGTGTCCCCCAAATATTCCTTCTTTCCATTGTCTGAAATGCCATGATGGAGAGGCAGATGGCCTACTATAATGGCAGTACTATCGCTTTGGAGAGTGATGACTGGGAGGAGGGGAATACGTGTGATGCATTTGTTTTTTATCACTGCTCATTAATGCTGCTGTATTAGCTTCCTTTGCTTTTCTCTCTCACTTCCACAGTCCCCTTCTGGTGCTTCCTGAATTCACCTCCGGAATAATTCACTTGCACTCAAATCTTAGTCTCACTGTCACTTTTAGAAAAAGGTACAACTAAAGAACGTAGCAATCACATCTAAATGCACTGAGGTATGTACTATGTCATCTTTTGCTAAAACAGCCATAAGATGTATTTTATTATTATTATCCTCACTTTACACATGAGGACAATGAGGCACAGAGTAACCAAGTAACTTGCTTATGGTCAATTAGCTGGTCACCAGCCTGGATCCCAGGGGACTCTCACTTCATTGGCATCTCTCTTTTACCAATTTCTGATCAATTTTGTTCTTTTGGTATCCCATAAGGAAAATATTTAATCTCTCTGTCATGCTACTTTCTAAAAATTGCTTCCCTCACACACTTCCTCCCTCATTATAATCCTATATAATAAAAGACTAATATGCAAATTGACCAAACAGTGGAACAACCGGTCGCTATGATGCTCACTGACCACCAGGGGGCAGACACTCAATGCAGGAGCTTCCCCCTGGTAGTCAGTGCACTCCCACAGGGAGAGTGCCGCTCAGCCAGAAGCTGGGCTCACGGCTGGTGAGTGCAGCGGCAGTGGTGGGAGCCTTCCTGCCTCCATGCAGTGCTAAGGAGCAGTGAGCAGGTGGGCAGTAAGGAGCGAGGGGTCCCAGACTGCGAGAGGGATGTCCGGCAGTTGGAAATCCCCTGAGGACTCCAAGACTGCGAGAGGGTGCAGGCAGGGCTGAGGGATCCCCCCGAGTGCACAAATTTTGTTCACTAGGCCTCTAGTATATAATAATATGGTGCCATTTTAATAAAATTCCCCTAATCTGAGAACATCTGTAGAAGCATATATTACTGCTGATATATGTAACAACAGACCACTGGCCTCACCAACATCTTAATGTTCCTCACATTACCAAGTCCTTGAGACTTGTCTGCCCCTGCATGAGAGGCTAAGTCTTTGAGTCAAGGTTTTCTCTTTGGAGAGTGATGACTGAGAGGAGGGGAATATGTGTGATGCATTTGTTTTTTACTTTTTATTTATTTTAGAGAGAGAGGAAGGGAGAGGGAAAAAGAGAGAGAGAGAGAGAGAAACATGGATCAGTTGCCTCCTGCACACCCCCTACTGGGGATTGAGCCCACAACTTGGCCATGTGCCCTGACCAGGAATCTAACAGGTGAACAGGTGACCTCTCAGTGCATGGGATTATGCTCAACTGAGCCACACTGGCAATGGCTGTGTGATGCATTTAGTTGCCTGCAGGTTTTATAGTGGTTTCTATTTTTGCTTTTGGGGTGTAATCCCAAAATAACCTAATTTTCTTTACCACTGATTTGACTTTTTCTATCACAACACATAGGGCAACATTGTTATGTCTATCTGTCAGGCAGTGATATCAACCTGCCCCAGCATGGAAGCTAGAAGGCTAGGGGGTTGAATCTATGTTTATATGGCTATGATTGCATCTCTCTGTCTGTCTGTCTGTCTGTCTCTCTCTCTCTCTTTCTCTCTCTCTCTCTCTCTAAATCCCCCTCTCTTGCTATCTCTTTCCCAGTTTGTGTAACTCACACTTTGTTTTGTTTGATTGCAATAAAAAATGCTCTTAAAGAAGCTCAAACTGTAAGTACATAGATATGGATTTCCTGATTTCTCTCTCTTCTCTGTGCATACATTGTGCGCTTCTGCTTCTCTCTCTTTCTGTTTCGATCTCCTGTCTTCCTACCTGCTGCTTTTTCTGCTCATTAACCTGTTTGTCCATGATAGTGACCTCAGTGCCCATATTATTATGACCTTTCAGCTCAGCTTCCTACAATTAAATGAATTGGTTTTTGTGTTCTGTTTACCAATTCCTGGAAGAGAGAAGAGAATGTGCAATGTGATTTGCTCAATTGCAGCCAAGAGAGCATCCCTGCTACAAACAATTGGTGGGGATGGTGCTGTTTACTCAACAGGAGTTGCCAGTCTGAGAAGATTCTCTTAGTGGCAGAAAAACTGACCTCAATATTGGCTAAATGTTTTTATTTTGTACTAGAGGCTTGGTGCGGGATTGGGCCGAAACCAGCTCTGATATCCACCGAGGGGTCCCGGATTGTGAGATGGTGCAGGCCAGGCCAAGGGACCCCACCGGTGCACGATTGGGGTCAGGGAGGGACGCAGGAGGTTGGCCAGCCGGGGATGGGCCAAGGGAGGGCTCCAGGGTGTGTCCTGCTCATCTTGCTCAATCCCGATCGGCCAGACCCCAGTAGCAAGCTAACCTGCTGATCAGAGCGTCTGCCTCCTGGTGGTCAGTGCACATCAGAGCGAGCGGTTGAGTGGCCTTAGCATATCATTAGCTTATTATGCTTTGATTGGTTGAACGGACAACCGGACGACTGGACACTTAGCATATTAGGCTTTTATTATATAGGATACATGTACAATGTTTACATATATTAAATTACAACATTTAATATATATATAATGTGCTAAAAGCATCTCATTTAATACTCACAGTCACCCTGAGATGCGGGTACAATTATCTCCATATTACAGATGGAGAGTCTGAGGGTCTGTGTCTCTCTCTTCCCAGGTGAGAGGCCTAGTGTTGGATTCGGCGACAGAGTTCCGGTTTTTTTGTCTCTCCCTGGTGCCCTTTTCTCTCTGGGCAAAACTGAGTGCAAGGACTAGTTGGAAACCATTTTACATGCAAGAAGCATACTTGGTAGATGTCACTGCTCTCCCATAAAGACGGGAGTGAAGTGCACAGCTCACATTTTAATTTTTTTGCTAGGTCAGGTCAGGGCAGCCTAGCCCAGGAGGTGAAGCCTGCCTGCTGATACATAATGATGTCTCAAGGTGATGAGCAAAAAAGCCCTGTCCATTCATGGGCAGTGTTCCCTGGGGACGAGGCTCAGAGAGCCATGGAAAGGGATTACGTGAATCTCCAAGGCTTCAGAGTGAAGGTGAGCCCAGGAGCTGGGCATTTTGCAGCTCAGGGCAGCAGAGAGGGCCCAGGGGGACTTGGCAGCATTAGGGAAACGATTACCCGTGGCATTCAATGAGAGTCTGAGGAGCAGAAGTGGCCCTCCCATAGGATTTGTGGACGTTCTTCCAATTTTCAAGGACCTGCCTGCAGAATTTCTTTATTCACCGATAGATATTGGTTGTCTCTGTGATTAGGGACCATCCCTGAGGTCCTGGACAAATTGCTTAAATGTGCGATGTCCCCTCTCCTAGTTTTATTGAGATAATTAAAATGTGTGTTGTTTCCTTTTCCATTTTTAGCTTTGATATGCACTTGTGTGTACTCTGCATTTATGTTTCATTATTCCTTATTCCCAGACAGCACCTCTGCAAAATACATTATTATCATATTACAAACAAGGACATTGAAACAGAGAAAATAGGTGACCATTTTTATGATGCACTGCCCATAAGTGGTGAAGCCAGGATTCATACATAGACAGTTCAGACCTCAGAATCCACATTCTTAACCACTACATAGTTATCAAAAGTCTGAATCAAGTAACATGCACACTGTGAGAGGAGTTACACAGCATACGGAGTGGAAAGATCCACAGAGGTCCCATCAGTAGACCTTGTTGTAGCCCAAGTTCTTCAACTCAGTAGCTCTGTGACCTTCTCTGATACTCAATTTCCTTCTCATCTGTCAAATGAACACAAAAGTATTAGCAATCTTCTTCTGTATTCTTGGTATTTATGGTCTAATTATTTTTGGTTCCATTTTTACTATGCCTTGGAAATACATTAGGGATTTGGAGGGGTATACTCTATACTGAGGGGTAATATTTAGACAAAATTAAAAGCATGAAATGTTTTCTAGTAGAATAAAGTATATTTTGTAGTCAACACATTAATCTGCCTCTATTGTTGATATATATATATATATATATATATATATATATATATATATGGTTGAAAGTAGTGCATATGTCTTCTCCTTTTGGGTCAATGGGGAGTTGATATTTTTAATATTACCTATGACAAAGGGTAGAATGCCCTCAGAATTTGTGCTCCAAATTGAGACACTTTTGAGAGTGAAAAGGAATGCACTATTTTGAAGGAGTATTACTCCAAGGCATTAGAAATAAACTAGGATCATCCTGGGCAAATCAACACACATTATCACTCTACCTAGGAGGTATTATATATAGTATAGAATTTAGCCTTCTTTAAAATGAAATCTGGCCTTTGCCCTCAACTTCTAGAATGTAAGCTATGTCATACCTGATGGCAATATCTTTGTTTAGGCCAGGGTCTGGCTACACTGCTTCTTAATACACACACACACACACACACACACACACACACACACACATATCCTATATAATAAAAGAGAAACATGTAAATTGACCATCCCTCTACTATTCCATCAGCCAATCAGAAGTGAGTATGCAAATTAACCTGCCAAAGATGGTGGACTAATTTGCATATACAGGCGCCAGGCGGAGAGCAGAGCAGGAGAGCCAGAGGCTTGGGGGGATGTGGCTTCCTCAGTTGCTTCCCCAAGCCACCGGGTGGAGAGCAGAGTGGGAGAGCCTGCAGGGAGTGGAGCAGCTTGGGGAACTTGGCTCCCCAAGCTGCCAGATGGAGAGCAGAGAGGGAGAGCTGGTGGCTTGGAGGACTTGGTAGAGTGGGAGGCTGTGGGATGGAGACAGAGCAGGAAGGGAAAACCAAGAGCGCGGGGAGCACCAGGAATTCTGGGAATAGTTCTTGTGGCAGCCACAGGACCTGAAGTGGAAGCCCAGAGCACGGGGAGCACCAGGAATGCTGGGAATCATGGTTCCGGTGGCAGATGGATCTCTTAGACCAGTGATGGCGAACCTATGACACGCATGTCATAGAGGTGACAGGCGAACTCATTTTTTTGGTTGAGTTTTCTTTGTTAAATGGCATTTAAATATATAAAATATAAAAAATATACATCTTTGTTTTACTATGGTTGCAAATATCAAAAAATTTCTCTATGTGACATGGCACCAGAGTTAAGTTAGGGTTTTTCAAAATGCTGACATGCCGAGCTCAAAAGGTTCGCCATCACTGTCCTAGACACTAGAGCAAAGTGAGCCTGGAGCAAGTTACTATTGCGGTAGGGGATGGAGGGAAGCAAAGATGAGAGACATAAGTAAAATCAGAGTGTCTAGGAAAAATTAAAGGGAAGATATCCTAAAACTTCCAGGAAATCTCCAATGAAGCAAAGAAAAAAAATGCCTCTATTATTCTGTGAGCAACAAACCAAACTGGGTTGGGTGTCTCAGACAATTCGCTCATATGATTGCAAAGACAGACAGAAACTCCCGGATTGGAGAGGGCTCCCCTGAGGGCTCCCAGATTGGAGAGGGTGCAGGTCGGGCTGAGGGATCCACCCCCAGTGCACGAATCTTCATGCACTGGGCCCCTAGTATATATGTATTGATTTCTGAGGGAGAGGGAAGAGAGAGAAACATCAGTTGCCTCCTACCTGGGATCAAGCACAAAACCCAGACACATGCCCTGATAGGGAATGAACCTGCAACCTTTTGGTGCATGAAACGATGCCCAATCAACTGAGCCACACAGGCCAGGGCCACACTGCTTCTTAAAATGACAGTTTTATTCAGAGAGAAGGTGGGGGTGGGCGGATTGGAGGGTAGATGTGGAGTGATTAACTAGGGAACTTATGTGCATATATGCATAGCCCATGGACACAGACAATAAAATTGTGAATGCCTGGGAGGGGTGGGCGTGGGATGGAGGGGGTCAATGGGAAAAAAACAAACAAAAGGGACATCTGTAATACTTTCAATAATAAAAATAAATTTTTAAAAATACCATAAAAATATAATAGTTTTAGGGTGGGGCGGCCGCACCAGAAAGAATAACAATGTGATTTAGGAAGGAGACTTTGGGCAACTGGGTATCAGTTGTCCTAGAGACTGAGTTCAACTATGTGGATAATCAAGCTTACCTACCTAATAAAGCCCCATTAAAAACTGAACTCTATACTCAGGCACACTTCCTCGATTGGCAAAATGCCATGCATATTGTCATACGTCAATACTGGGAGGGTAATGTGTTCTGAGGACAACACACACTTGCTGTTTGGAACCCTTCCAGACCCTGCCCTGTGCATCTCTCCTTTTGGCTGGAATTGATCTGAATGCTTTCCCTGTAATAAACCGTAACTGCAAGTATAATAGCTTTCAGCGAGTTCTCTGAATTCTTATAGTGAATTATGAATAGTTTTATTCAGAGAGAAGATGGGGGTAGGCGGAAGCTGTGGTGGTTTTGAAAACCCCTGGACATTCGGTTGGTGTCAGAATGGAGGGCAGTCTTGGGAACTTCAAACTTCACAGTTTAGCTAATTCTGGGTATATTATCAGGCCATTTTGGGCTGCCAAGTCACTTGCCCAGTGTCTCAAAACTAATGAAGGATGGTGCTGATAATCACTCCACAGCAATTATTATTTTTGTGAGATTTCAGTGTTGCCTTTTAAATTTTTGCCTCCAATTTCTTATGTTCAGTTCTTTGTGTTAAAAGAACTGATGTGGTTTCTGTTTTCGTGGTGGGAACTAGATTGATACAACAGTCATGATATTCAAATGCTCCCTTTTGATTAAAAAACTTCACATTTCTATGAGACTCTTAACTGTAAATACAATAAAAACTTTGTCTAGACTCTCAGAATGAGAAAGCGGCGAAAGCTGTGACAAAAGGGCTCTGGGACCTCATGGTTCAGTGTTTGATTAGTTAAGTGAATGGCCTTTCTTCAGGCTTTCCGAGACAGGCACAGGCTTAGAGTGAATCAGTTGCTCCAAGTCCTGGTTTTGCAGAACATCTTCCATTCCTGGGCATTTTGTAACACTCAGGCAGGGGCTCATAGGATGTGAAGAGACAGCAGTGCACATGCACAGCTCCCCTACCTTTCCTTTCTCATTCTAGGTTTTTTGTTGTTTTTTTTTTACTTTATTTTTATTGTTGACACAATTACAGATGTCCCCATCTCCCCCCTTTACCCACCTCTACCCACCCTCCCCCCCCCTTCCTTCTGGCCATCACCACACTGTTGTTGGTGCTATATCTATGTGTTCTTTGGCTAATCTCTTCACCTTCTTTCATCTACTTCCTCCCTCCCTGCCCACCTTCCCTCTGATAGCTGTCAGTCTCTTCCATATATCCATGCCTTTGTTTCTATTCTGTTCATTAGATTCCACATATGAGTGAGATCGTATGGTATTTCTCTGGCTTATTTCACTTAGCAATCTAGGTTTCTAAGACTACCAATTTGATGGAGTAGAGTGCCACAGCTATGTTTTTTGGTGTTGGTCATTTGAGTTTTCCCTTCTGTTTTACTATTCCCTGAGTAAGGACTACCAATTGTAGGACCTTTCACAGATGAAATGATTTCCCAATCATTTTGAAGAATTGCTGCTGATTTAGTGTCTTTTAACGTTAGTGCCTCTGATAGGTAGATTGTGCCCAGTTAAAATTGGGAAAGCAAGGCCCTATACAGTAATTGCTCATTAATATTGAGTCCATAGATCTGATTGTGCATGCGAAACTGTAAAGAGAAATCACCTCACTTCTGATGAAATACCCTAGACATGATAGAGCTAGCAGGTGTGGGTCATGTACTATGTCTAGTTTATTAAAATTTAACTGTGAAGATTATTATAGACAAATAGTAGCTCCTGCCATCTCACCTCCTGTTTTAAAATATGGTGTATTAATAGAAAACATGAGGTATAGTAAAGCAATCAGGAAATGACTGCCTTTGAAAAGATAGTTTATTACTCACAATTCTCAAGAGGAGAGGGTTTGCCAGACTCATGAAGAGTTTTGTATTAGTCACCATTCTCCAGAGAAACAGAACCAAAAGGAGATTTTATATAAGATCTATTATAAGGAATTGGCTCACATGATTATGAAGGTTGAGAAGTCCAAAGATCTGCAGTTGGCAAACTGGAGAACCAGGAGAGCTCATGTAGTTCCTGTCCAAAAGCCAAGAAGAGTTGATTCAGTTCAAGTCCAAAAATAGGAAAAGACCAGTATGGTCAGAAAGGAGAAATTCCTCTTTACTTGTGTGTGGGGTGGTGGGGTGGTGGTAGAGTGGGGGTTGTTCCTTTTGTTCTATTCCGGTCTTTAATTGATTGGATGAGACCCACCAACATTAGAAAGGGCCATCTGCTTTACTCAGTGTACTGATTCAAATGTTAATCTCATCCCCAAACCCTCACAAGCACACCCAGAATAATGTTTGACCAAATATCTGGGCACCCTGTAGCTCAGTCAAGTTGACACATAAAATTAACCATCACTGGGGGCCTCATGGGGAAATTACTGGGCTTGGTCACAAGGCAAAAGGCGAGGGAAGAACTATGGAATATAATGTATCTAACTAATAGTGAATACTTATTTTAATTAGTATATTTTTGTTATTAAAATACAGACATTTGGGGTCTTGAAATGAGGTCAGGGTTCATGGAAACTTGGTACTCAGAAAAACTCAAGATATCTGGAATTATTACTAAATTTAGTCTAGTGAAATTATGAGTCAAGTAGACTTATTTTCACTCATCTATTGGCAGCTAGAATATGTCTTTGAGTAATTTTTAACCATATATAGTGGCATATTGTCTGTACTCTAGCCCATTTATATATTTTTCTTTTTTCTTTAGACTTGATCAAAAACTGGTCTTGAGTTGAAGTCGCTATCTTTGAAAGTTTAGTAGTGTTTTCTTTGTTCTCTTTTTCTCATTTAGTATTACAGAGAAGGCAAATTTCTGCCCAATCTTAACTCGTGTGTGTGTGTGTGTGTGTGTGTGTGTGTTTATGTGTGTTTATACATGGTGGCCAGTTATATGTATGTGCACATGTGAGCAAATATTTGAGGAGTAATGTAAATGGAGAAACATTATGTCATATGTCTATGTGTTGGTTTCTTTTCATTCAATTTTCCTTTTTTTGAGCAAAAGATTCAATCTTAAAAATCAATTTATTCATGTAAAAATGTTTTCTTCTATTATCTTTTCATTGTTGCTTCAGTGCTGTATTCTTATTTTATTTCTTAGACTTCCTTTGCAACTTTATAGAATCCTGTACATTTGTCTTCCGTGTCTCTTAGCTCTCTCTAACTATTTAAATCTATCTGCTTTCCCTAAGTTTAGGGAGAATTTCTGGAGTTTACTACTTTACAAATTTGAATTTCTAAATAAATTAACTTGTTAGTCAGCCTCCATTAATTTTATTAAGCTTGTTATTTGTGCTTTTTACCTCCACACCTGGTATAGTTTTAAAGAACAGGTCCTTTGACTCCTATTGTAAACACATAATATAGGAGTTCTAAAGCACTTTCTAGTTCCTTGCAGTAATTTTTATTTCATAGAAGACATTTGCTCTGAATTCTCATGATGATACCTTTTTCTTTAAACGACTGTCTCTTTTTTATATGCCTTGTACTTTTTTTTTTCTTAGTTGTTCCCTCTTGCAAAGGAATACTTAGGCTTGTCAGGGACTGGGAGTTGAAAAGGGTTCTATCAGACATGGGCACGAAGCACTGTTTGAATTTTTTATGCCAGACGAAGGGTAAAGGACAGTATTTGGTTTCATTTCGCCAGTTGAAAGATCCTTCAGCCTGTGGGGAGTGGGGCTAGAGCCAGAACTGGAGAAGACAGAGCCAGTTACACTTGGGAACTTTGCCTGGAATTTCCATTTTGTGTTTGGCATGCAGTCAGGATTTTTCTGGGGCAGGGCCTCTGCTATTGTCTGGCAAAGCTACACTCTTTAAGATCTGACGGTATCATTGCCCCTACTCTTCACTAAGTGTGGCCATCAGGACCAGTTTTAACCAGGATAACTGCCACCACAAGGTCTCCGTGTGGCCTGGCCTCCAGTGTGAGAAATACATTTGGCGCCACTGGTGGGATGCAGATTTCTCCTTCCTGATCCCCTCCTCCCTGCTTCTCTTTCCCCTGCCAAAGTGTCTTTCTAACATTTTTAGAGCACCTGCTTTATGCAAATTGCTCTGCTATGACTGTGCTGCTAGGCAGGATAGAAAGAAATACAAGGGGGAGGTATGTACTACCTAATTAGGCAGAAATAGTTCACATTTATCCAGTGCGCACCACACCCCAGGAACTTCACTTAGTACTTTACGTACATTAGCGGGAATGATACTCACAGTAACCCCAGGATTTGGAAACCATTAGTTTCCTTCTTCGACCAATAGGGAAACAGAGAACTAAAAAGGATTCAGGTGCTTGTCAGCCTCACACAGGTAGCAAGTGGCAGGGGTGGAATCTGAACATGCAAAGTTTGTCTCCAGGCTGCATGTCCTTTGTCTGTGGTTTGGCCAAATGGAAGTTCAGGCTTTAAATGCTGGGTGTTCAGAGAGGCGATGCATCAGGGAAGGTGACAGGGCCTGGGACTTGGGGTGTGAGGACAGGAGGGGGGGTACAGTGAGTCTCAGCAAAGTCCGGTTCTCCTCACCATTGCATCCGGCTGCAGACCCGCCCCGTGGCGCATGCGCCCTCACCATCAGAGGCCCTTCTCCCCAGTTTCCCATTTTGCAGCCTTCGTTGATGGCAGCTCTACCCACCTGTGTTTGCAAGAAGCCTGAATGCTCCCTTGCCTGTTTTTAAGCCGTTTGCCTATGACAGAGTATGAATAACAAGATCAGAAACATCTCTAGTATAACTTTAGAGGCCCTGTGTGCTGTTTCAGCGTCATTTGGTTGTTTTTCCTTTTCTCTCTAGGACAGTAAAGATTGGCTACTGGCTCTGATCTTTTCAAAGAAGCATAGAAAGGTCATTTCTAGCTTTAGGGGTGATTTATCCAAGTGCAAATTCAAATCTTTTGTACAAACCTAACGTGCACTTTTTTTGTAGAAACTGGAGTGTAAATGCAACTGTCACATTCAAGATAATTCAAGAGGGAAGAAATGTTGTCAATGTTGGTTTATTTTCTGTGATGTCATTAGAATTTGGTTCTATGTTATGTCATTGTGATCTCTAGGAGTTTACTAAGTGATTAAGTGCACAAGGTGTTCCGTTTGGCTTTACAAGGAGAAAGGTAGAGGAACAGTCAGGAACAGTCTCTGCCCCTACGGCAGCGGTTCTCAACCTGTGGGTCTCGACCCTTTGGGGGTCGAACGACCCTTTCACAGGGGTTGCCTAAGACCATCGGAAAACACATATATAATTACATATTGTTTTTGTGATTAATCACTATGCTTTAATTATGTTCAATTTGTAACAATGAAAACACATCCTGCATATCAGATATTTACATTACAATTCATAACAGTAGCAAGATTACAGTTATGAAGTAGCAGCGAAAATAATTTTATGGTTGGGGTCACCACAACATGAGGAACTGTATTAAAGGGTCACGGCATTAGGAAGGTTGAGAACCACTGCCCTAAGGGATGCACTATTTAAGATGAATTTATGATAAATACCACTGACATAAATATTAAGACCAGAAAGGATGAAGTCCCTCTGAGAAAGGCAGCAGTGTATAGCACAGTACAGCGTGCTACAATATAGTTTTCACATATAGTGTAGTACTTAGTATATATAGCTTATAGTATACTATAGCTGTAGTATAGTATTTAGGAGCACAGATTCTGAAGCCAGACTGCTGATTCGAATTCCCACTCTCCATGCAGCTGTAGCGCCTTAAGTAAGTCACAGTTTTTTCATCGTAACATGGGGGTGCTACTCATATCTATCTCCTAAGATCATTGTGTTTATTAAGTAAGTGAACATATAGCACATATTATCATAAATGATTTGCATTATTTATATATAATATATTTTTATATCTGAAGGGAAAAGTTTCCAGGAACATCACAATGAGTTTATTGTCAGGTTCCTGGATCACAGGCCTTGGAGTTCTTTGTGTCAATTCCTGTATTTTACAAATGAAAACAGGCTGAGGAAGGTCCAAAAGTTGCCTATGGTCCCATGCCTATAGTGAGATATGTAAATATATATAATATGACTTCAACACCACTCAAAAGATTGATGTAATTAATTAATTATTAATCCTATGCCATCTTCATGGGATTTTACTCTTCTACCTACAATAATGTAACATAAAGCATAAGGAAGGAAAATGACTGAATTTAAGCCCATTCTATCAATTGTGCTGCACCGGGTGTGTAAAGTAAGTTTAGTCTTAAGTCCTGTACCCCTCTGGCATTGATCATGTCTGAGAAGTGTTATGTAGAGCAGATGACTAGGGAAATCCATGCTCTCAGGGTTAATGTGTGTGTTATGAACTTGGGTTCAGGCGTATCAGTCTAGAATCCATTAAAATTGCTTTTTATTTTGAGACCCCCCCCCCACCAGTCAAACAACTCAACTTATAAATCATTAAGAAGAGTTTCAACTTTGGAAGTCACACGATCTTTTCCACTGAGACTATTTGCAAAGCTACTTTCATGTCTCAAGGACCTTTGAGGAAAACCACTGACAAAACCATGTTTTTGTGTTTTATGTCCTTGTTCAGGGATAGGTTCATTTTGCCTATTTACTTATTTATACCTCCTCAGAAACCACAGAGGAATTAAGGCCATTTAAAATTATTTTAGCAAGAGTCTTAGTCAGTTGCTTTAGAATTTGATTTTCCTGTCAGAGTAATAGAAGCTAAAACAATAATTGCTGAGCCTCTGCTATGGGCCAGCGACTCAATGTAACTGGTAGAATCTGTACAATAATTTGATTCAGTTGGTATTGAGACTATAAATATGAAGATGAGAAATGTAGGGCCCAGGAAGTTTAAGTAACATTCCTAGGGTCAAACAGTAAATAAAATGGCAATATTCAGATTCAAACTCAGATTGGCCACATTTCAAATCATTATACCCTGCTTCCCAACTCTTGGCTAAATGCAGCTTAGTCCTTTGGAAACCTCTTAGATAAAATTTTTTGGGGGCCTGGTTTAGGGGGAGGGTTATCATTTTTGTTGTTGGACTTAAGATCAGCCCTGAGCAAAATAATGAAGTAGGACACTTTCTCCCATCCCTCTCACTGTTCTTCCTGTTCCTCCAGGAACACACAGTCCTGTGCTATTTCTCGGAAGACCCACAGCAGCTGCCATCTGGATCTGCCCCAGCCACTTCCTCCTTCCCTTAACATTTTTGGTATCTCATTTTCTCTTACTGCTTTTCATGTGAGAGCTAGCTATCTTCTTATATTTATTCCCCAAATGATTTTTATTTTAAGGAAAGCCTTTTGAAGATATTAGAATGCAACCCCAAAGATTGGCTAATTGTGTAATTTTGGACAGTCGTTGGAGATGATTGACTTAAAGGCTTTCCTGCCCCTCCAAATCATACTTGGTGGTCATCCACCTACTTTTTCTATATCGGAGTTTCTCAATCTCAACACTTTTGGTATTTTGGGCCTGATAATTCTTTGTTGTGGGGAGGTCTGTCTCTAGACATTGCTAAATGTCCCCTGGGGGGATGAACCTGACCCCAGTTGAGAACCACTGGTCTACATGAAAGTTAAATTCTGGCCGAAACCGGTTTGGCTCAGTGGATAGAGCGTCAGCCTGCGGACTGAAAGGTCCCAGGTTCGATTCCGGTCAAGGGCATGTAACTGGGTTGCGGGCACAGGGGATGTGCAGGAGGCAGCTGATCGATGTTCCTCTCTCATCGATGTTTCTAACTCTCTATCCCTCTCCCTTCCTCTCTGTAAAAAATCAATAAAATATATTAAAAAAAAAAAAAAAAAAAAAAGAAAGTTAAATTCTGCTGAAAGTGATTATATAAGCAGCCTTTTGCCTCTTCCTAGGAATGAAAACTCATTTCTGGAACTCTTCACCTATAGTTTGTTAGGCCTTTGATGGCCTGAAATGTAGATGTTGAAAAGAAAATAATTTTTTTTTCTCAGTTGTTAAGAGGTTTGACTTCTTATTCTCATTTCCCTATAAATATTATTTCTGCTTTTAAAAATATAACACACTGTAGTAGATAATAGCATAGTCCTTAGTGTCAGAAACAGATCAGAAATTGAATTTCTATTCTCTATTTACTGGGTATACAAGCTTGAGCAAAATATACTTTTAAAGAACCTCCTTTTCATATTTGTAAAATAAGAATGTGGTGTTTTGTTTTGTTTTTATGGTCCAACACTTTCTCTACCTCTCGTGCTCTGTAAAAAGGATATGATTTCTATTCAGCTTCCCAGAGAGGGAACATTTTCAGATTTTGGAATGGGCATTTTCTGCTTCTCCCCACTCATCACTCCTGACTCTCCGGGTTGAAAGAGAGACTTAACTGCTTGGTGAATTGGGTGAAGGAACTGAGCATGTTTAGTTCAAGCTCTTTCCTTCTTCACACCTGCCTACTTGCCAGTCTCTCTGCCCTCAGCTGCCCTGCCATGGAGGCCCTGTGGTTTTCCTGCAGGTGGCCAGGTCTGACTCGGGGTGAGGGATTAGGAAACCTGGTGAATGCTCACAGGTAAACTATGCTCTTCAATCCAGTTAAAAAGCTGACATTTTGGTCTGAGTCTGACCCCTTGGCTGGTTCCAAATTCAGGTTGTCAGGAAGATATTCTTCAGAGCTCCACAAATCACAGCAGAGAGACAGATCTATTGCACAAGGTGGTGGTGATAAGTAAATGAATGGACCAGTGCAAATCACCTAACCTGGTGCCTGGTTACATGGCAGATATCCAGTATTAGTTAATTCCTGTTTTACAATTTTTATGATTTATTGCTTTCCTTTAAAAAGTTAAATTCTGCTTAAGTTTAAATGCCCTTTTCCTTTGGTTTTCTTCACAAGCCATGTCAAAGGAAGACAACATCCAAGGGAGGAAAGAACTCAGAGATCTTCACAGCAGGGTGGAATTGAGGAGCCTCATTATTTCGTGTGGGCAGTATTAGTCTGAACAAACTTCACCGTTTATCCTTACCATGGGATTTGCTTGGGCTTTATCTGAAAACACAACTTCCTATTTCTCAGTCCTGGCAGTTTCTCTGAAAAAAAATTTTCTCAGGATTATTTTTCTGTCTCTCTCTCTCTCTCTCTCAAAATCTCTTTCTTATTCTTGCTCTTGATCATTTCTCTCCTTTCTTTCCTTCCCTCCCTTCTTTTTACTTTTGCAAGTTAAATGGAAAGTAGCATCAGAGCATCTAGGCAGGCAGTCGATTATTTCTTCATCTTGATGCACAGACTCCTAAATTATGGGAAAGGGGTTGGTGCAGATGCACAGGAGATGTCCCTGCATGTGGAGCTCACTGTGCGCTTGTCCTGGGCAGCACTGATCAGGGGAGGGTCCCTGCACTAGTGAGACTGTAGAATTCTAGGGTTGCCAGCCAGAGGAGGCAGGCAGCAAAATGTATGGGGGAAAATTCAAATTATACCATTCTCTTCTCCCCTCCCCATTCCACTATTTCTGGAAAATAAAGCCAGTGTGGCATGAAGTCAAAAGACCCGTACCGAACCCTTAAAATGCCTGTCACCGATCAGCAAACACCTCCCCCCACCAACTTGAAGCATGGATACTCCCGTGACTAATTTGCCACATCTTTTTTGTGACAACAAGGGATTTTTTAAAGGTGTTTATCCTACAGCTTTTTAAAGCAGTAAGTTCATTTAAATAATTACCTAGTCATTTAGTTAATGCATTCTTTTTAAAACTCGACTAAGTACAGCATATGTGGTTTTGATGGAAAAAGAGCCCCCTTTATGTAATAGCACTGTTTTTCCCCCCGCAAAATAAATGCAACACAATTATTTTACTGCAGAGAAATTAGCTCATTTGCAAATGCCACCTCAGAACACAAGAAGAATGGCATTTATTGAAGCACTAATAAAGGCACCATGTTAGAATAATTTTATGCTGACGGGCCCACAATCACTCAATATTTTAAGAGCTGTCATCACACCAGCATGAGCTGCATGCAGAAGTACAAATTTATGCTGTGACATCATGGCACTAAGAGTATAATTGGAATAAAATTACCCAGCTTCTCTCTGGCATTTGCCAGTGTTCCGGAGCCCTTCACTGCCCACCCAGAGTGGCTTCTTGGTTTTGCACCAGCAGCCACACGTGCTGTGAATGTAGGACGCACAGCATGTGGGTCCTTCAGGTTTTTCTGAGGACACTTCTCAGTAGGCACTCAATGACCTGTGCTGTGGCTGAACAGAGGGCTGCGCAGGCTGAAAGAGAAAAGCTGAAAGAGTCACAAATCAGCCAGGACCAGTCTTTAGATATGGATAATTAAGCCAACAGTCACCATACAATGGCTGAAGACCTCATAGCATCAGTTTTAGCAAGTTAATAAATTCCTGTCATGGCCTGTGGTTAAATGGGAAGCTTGAACAAATGAGAGTGTCGGCATGAAAATTGGGACTTTGTGATTCCACCTTGTAACTTTTTATCACATTTTTATTCTTGTTGGAGCTGGGGGTGGGAGGGTGAAAAACAACACCTGACAAGAGATGGTGGTGAGTGTGGAGAAAGGGCAAAACTTACCTGTCATGTTTAGACATGACACCCTGCTTGAAATCTCACGTTTCCTCACTGCCTCTTGGGCATCACCAGTCATGTTCTACACTGCAGAAGGAGGTGTTAATGTGCCTCTGAAAAACTGGCGTGAACTCCAGGAGTTGGTAGGTTTGTTTGGCCAGACAGGTGTGCCTGTCTGTCAAGGGATTTGAGGAGGGGCAGTGGAAATAGGCCACTTCTGCAGAGCACAGGGCACTGTTCCCCTCAGTGGTGCTGAAAGCGTGAAGCTGAGCGAGATTGTCTGCAGCTCCAGGACAGCCGAGCGAAGGTCTTTAGTGAGCTTGATGAGATCGTTAATTTGGACATAAGAGAGGAAATGTAGTAATTAACAGCTCGGTAATTGGTAAACACAACACATTCATGTGAGTGGATGACAGAATATAGCAGCTGTTTAATTGGAGAATAAGATGATGTGTGCACTTATGCTATATTTGTGAAATAGCTTTGTGTTAGGCAGAATAATACCCCCCAAGATGTTCATATCCTAATCCCCAGAATCTGGGATTGTTACCTTATATGGCCAATGAGATTTTGCATATGTGATTAATTAAAGAGTCTTGAGATGGAGAGAACAGCTTGGATTATCTATATGGGCCCAATGTAACCACAAGGGTCCATATGAATGAAAGAAGGAGGCAGGAGGGTCAGAGTCAGAGAAGGAGATGGGATGCCCCCACCCTAAAACGTGACTGCTGGCCTTAAAGATGGAGGAAGGGGCCATGAGCCAAGGAATGTGTGCAACATCTAGGAGCTGGAATAGGTGAGGAAACAGATTCTCCCCCAAAGCCTGCTGACACCTTGGTTTCAGCCCTGTGAGGCTCATTATGGAATAATGACCTCCAGCACTGTAAGATACTGAATCTGTGTTGTTTTAAGTGATTAAATTTGAGGCAACTTGTTATAGCAGTAATGGGAAACAAATAGTCTTTTTATTTATGAGTATTGTAAATGCATTGAAATTATTTAGTTTTTGGTGTTTGATGAGTTTTTGTTGCAAGATGTTTAAAATACTGTACTTTCCATACTAAGCAATGAAAAAAAAAGACTTTTTTTTTGAAATGAATTTTTGTTAAAAAAAATGAGTAAACATAGAGCAATAGTGAAAAATCGTGGGAAAGTACCAGGCTTTGGAATTAAATAGACTAAGGTTCTATGCAATGCTATGTGTTCTCGGGTAAATTTTATAACCCCTGAGCTTTAGATGCCTTACTTGTCAAGTGGAGAAAATAATTTGTTCATGGAGCTGTTGTAAAGAAGAAATAAGTATGTATTTAAAACTAATAGTAATGTGGCATGTAACAGGCATTTAATAAACAGTTTCTTCTATTACTTTTTCTACATTGGCGTATATAGATGTGACAATTTTAAAACATGTCTATAAATCTTGGACACATATCATCAAAAGGTGATGTCTACGTCTACTCTTCCTGAATCTAGGTGGGCTTGAAATGCTTCAACCACTGGAATACAGCAGAAATGGCACTTTGTGGCTTTCAATACTAGGACATAAAAGGCCTTGTTTGCTGAAATATTCACTCTTGGGGCCCTGAACCACCAGGTTAAAAGCAGTACCATGATGCGTCCATGTTCTGTAGAAGCCCAACCCTCATGCAAACACTTCCCTTGAAAGTCCCATCTTTGCCCAGACTTTGAATCATCCCATTTCAGGCACCAGACATGTAAGTGAAGAAGCCTCCACTGATTCCATCCCAAAGGCACTTGAGTCTTGCCAGAAGAGGCACCAGACATCACAGAACAAAGAATTATCCTACTGTGCCAAATTCCTGACCCACAGTGGCTGTTGCTTTATGTCACCAAGTTGGTGATGATTTGTTATACTGCAATAGGATACGGGAGCAATACATTTCTTTGTTTTTAAAAAAATATATTTTTTATTTCAGAGAGGAAGGGTGAGGGAGAGAGAGAGAGAGATAGAGACATCAATGATGAGAGAGAATCATTGATGAGCTGCCTCCTGCACACCCCACAATGGAAATCGAGCCCAAAATCTGGGCATGTGCCATGACCAGGAATCTAACAGTGACCACCTGGTTCATAGGTTGATGCTCAACCACTGAGCCACACCAGCTGGCCTAAAGCAATAGGTTATTAACCATTGCTAGTGTCAGGTATAAGGCAGAAAAATGTGGTGCTAAACCAGTAGCCCATTGCAGATCATTAAGTTGGAAATAAAACATAGATGAATGTATTTCTATCTCTTTTCAGTTGCATTCTCTTTGTAAAAAATAAAGGCAACTGTATATGCTTTAGTTTATATTCCTTGCAATTTCAGTATAGTTAAAACAGTCTCTTCCTTCTCATTCTCTTAAATTAAGAAAGGAGCCATATTTTTAAAAACATCGGAGAGGATGCCTTCTGAATCTTCTGTGTATATTCCTGTCTCATCAATAGATAATTGCTTGAAAATACACATCTGAATGGGAAAACTAGCTCAACTATAAGGAGACAACGCCTTGTTTGTCCAGATGATTAATTAACAGATCTTGGATTTCCTACTGCTCTTTGTAACAGCTTCTTTATTTGTGTGTAACTGTTATCTCCCCCCTCTTTCGGATTTGAAATGCAATATTAATCATATGCTAGACATACAAACAAAGGGATTGCAGCTAGATCATATTGATAGAATCATGGTATTTGTGTTATACAGAACCTAACCCCATCCCTCCATTTTTGGATAGCTTGGCATTGTCTCACAAATCAGCTACTTGCAGCATTTCCAGCGGGCACAGAAATGGGAAGCTTGCCCAGACTTCAAAGTTTGGCAAACATAATGAGATAGACCTACAATGGCTGCTAGTGTATGTATTTTCTTGGACTCCCCCATATCCTATTTTAATTTAAACACATATGTTCATTATTTTTGAAGTACATGCATATGCTTGAATATTTATTTGGAAATAAACAAAACCATTTTCACCACAATTATTTTTTAAAATCTAAGGATAAAGTAACACAAAAAAATCAATATTGCAGAATATGTACACAGAATAAATGCCTAATTGAAAGTTTTGACAGGTTTATGATATTTTACAAAATGAATGGTTGCCTTTCATTATTTAATGGGAATCTGAAATAATGAAGTAGAGGAGAAAAATGAGTTTAAATTTTCACTGTATTTTTTTCAGTCTTTATGAAAATCAGGTTACCTTTTCTTGCCTCAGATACACTTGTATAATTAGAGATTGTAAAATGACATTAACTTTCAGCACTACCATGATCTTAATGTGATAAAAAGTCAATCAGAAATGGACAAGTATATTTCTTATGAATATTTGGTTGTTTTCAGAAATTAGCCTGGCAAGACTTAAGCTTCTCAAAGCACATTTAGGCTACCCACAGGGGGCTTTATCTTCCTTTACAACAGGTTTTTAACATAAGAGAGATTTATATAGCAATAAAAATTCTCATTTTCTTTTGGTGGTCACTGTAGTCACCTATCACCTCCTCCCGGACGGATCCTCATGATGCTGTGGCTTTAGTTGATGTTTGTTTATAAGTACCACCAACCCTGCTCTGGTGAAAAGTTGAAGCCTTCTAATTTATGTTTCTTTTTCTGTCCAATGTGTTTCCTTTTTTTGGATGATAATGAAGTCTTAAAGTCATTACTTCTTGGCAACATACAAGTAATTTGTAAGACCCAAATTTCTGTTCTAGATTATGTGGAAAACGTGAATTGGGTAATGCCCAATCTGAACTTTATACAATTTGGTGGACTCTCTTGAGAAAAATAATGCAGAATTTCAGATAAAAGTAGGTAAGAAAATATTTAGAGTAAGAAAATAAATCACAACAAATTAATGGAACCTTGGAGATTCAGGTTCTTTTCTTCTGACGTCCTTTTAAGCAGTTGATCAGAAATGACTTTTTACAAATGCTCCCCCTGCCACCTAGAACATCCTACAAGTCCCAGTGACTATTGGAACTCTCCAATTTGAGAGTAAGGGTTGCCCCTAAGCTTAAACTCATTAGCCTCAGAGTAAATTGGCCTCTGGACCCATGAATGAATGAATTTTGCCAACAGAAAACAATAATAACTGACATTGTTGAGCACTAACCTGGCACAGAGCACAGTTGCGAGCGCTTCCACGCACTAACTTAACCTCATGGCAATACATTTTTATTGTCTGGATCCAGCAGCCAGACAGGTGGAAATGGAGGTTTCCCCATGTATAATTTTATAATTTCATTTACATAATTTCTAATATTTAAATATAATACATATACGAGACTATTTATAGCACATACTTATAGATGAAGGAAAATTGCTCAAATCCTTGAAGGCAAATTTGTAGCAATACTACAGACTTCATTAAAATAGAGAAATATTAATATCTCAAAGAATGACATTCTTATCAAGTAATAAATTTTGACTCAAAAGTAAGTACAAAAATGAAAATTGTTTTTTAACTTAAGAATTCAGTTAATTCTACCTTGTTTAATTGAAGAAAGGGTTTTTGTTTAGGGTTTTTGCTCTCTTGTTGAGTTGGTTAATATTGTGAGATAATGATAAGATAGGAAAATATTTTCAACAATATTTAGTCAACATTTTTTAGAAAGGTCAATTGTAAATGTTAAATATTTTATTTAATCAAGTTTCACAAATTGTAAATATTTCTCCTCACACATATTACAGGAGATCATTAAGGTGTTTAATGTACCTATTAAACCTGGCTTAATAGCATTCAAATTGGTACACATCTATTAGTTTAATATATATGTTAAAACTTCCTAAAATAATTGTTTTCAATATTTTCTGAAGAGTAAATTAAATGAGGGATAAATGTAGATTTGGCATGACCAGATTTTAGCCCACAGTGAATGTTCAAATGCTCAAAATCACAATGAAAAGACAGTTGCAGCTAAGGAAGGGCCTTCACATGTGGAACGTTGGCTTGGATGTGGAACAGGGAGAGAAAGGGCTCAAAGGCAATTCTCTGTTGTGACAGGTGTTTGCTTCATACTTTCTCTATAAACCTAACTCACTGGTGTTGTTATTTATTTTAACCATTCTCTTATACTAGAGGCCTGGTGTATGAAATTTGTGTTGGGGGGAGGGGTCCTTCAGCCCAGCCTGCAACCTCTCCAATCCAGGACCCTTTGGGGGATGTCCAACTGCTGGTTTAGGCCCCATCCCTGTGGCAGTCGGACATCCCTCTCACAAAATGGGACCACTGGCTCCTAACTGCTCACCTGCCTGCCTCCCTGACCACCCCTAACCACTCTGCCTGCTTGCCTGATCGCCCCTAACCACTCGCCTACCTGCCTGATCACCCCTAACTTCCCCCCTGCCAGCCTGGTCGCCCCCTAACTGCCTCCCTGCTGGCCTGGTTTCCCCCTACCTGCTTCCCTACCGGCCTGGCCGCACCCTAACTGCCCCCTGCCAGCCTGCCTGATCCCCCCCAAACACTCTGCCTGCCTGCCTGATTGCCGCTGACTGCCTCTGCTTGCTGGCCTGGTCGCCCCCTAACTGTCCAGAAGGAAGTCAGATGTCTGGAAGATGTCCGGTCGATCCAGTCTAACTAGCATATTACCCTTTTATTAGTATAGATTTTGTATTTATTCAAACCTTTAAAAGCAATTTATCATATGCAGTTGACCCTTGAACAACACACAATTGAAAATCCACCTATAACTTTGACTTCCCCAAAACCTACATTGTCCCTCAGTGTCCACGGGGGACTGGTTCCAGGACCCCTGTGGATACCAAAATCCACTGTGCTCAATTAGACTGTAAAAATGGTTTAGGTGAATGCATATAGTTGGTCCTCCACATCCATTGACCCAACCATAGATTGAAGACAGTGCAAGTATTTATTGAAAAAAATCTGTATATAAGTGGAGCCATGCAATTCAAGCCCACCTTATTCAAAAGTTGAATATGATCTATTTGCCAGGATCTCAGCAGGACACAGAATCCACTCAGATGTTTTCAACAAGGAACCTTGAAAAATGGGACCACTTACAGAGGTGTGGGAAGGGCTTAGAACTCACCTTGAATGATGCTGAGGCACCCAGAAAGCAGCAGCTCATTGAAGGGTAAAATCCAATGACAGCTGCCATCAAGAAGAGAGGCCCACATAGGTGTAGTCACCATCAAACACCACTGCTGAAATTGAATAGTCCCAAAGCAGGAAGAATGGGGAAGAAATACCCCGGTCTCTCTCTTTCCAATTTCTTGCCAGTGCTTCTATTAGCCTAAAACAACTGGAAGACAGCTGACAAGAGAACCATCCATCTCTCAAAATGACCCTACCACACACATTTCTTAAAAACACTTTATACATTTCTTATTAGTATTTCTCCAATATCTTTCATTTTACACACTTGCAGAGTCATCTCCTTCTTTGTTTTATGGTATGTGATCAATAGTATGGATATATCAAATTTGATTCAACCAGTTATTGGTAAATTAACTTTGAATTTTTTATTTTGTTCTTACTATTAAAATAATGCTGTGGTGACCATCCTTATATACATTGTGTGTGTGTGTGTGTGTGTGTGTGTGTGTGTGTGTGTGTACCAGTGTAAGTATTTCTTGCTAATCCTTGAGTCTGAATTATAGGTCAAATTGTATGCACTTTCCTAATTATAATATCCATTGATTAAGTGCCCTACAAAAAGGTTATGCTAATTTATATTACCGCCACACTTTATGAGAGTTCCTGTTTTCTGATACTCTCACAGCATTAAAGCATTAACAGTCATTTACATCTTTGCTAGTTGACAAATAAAAATTATATTTCCTCATTATTATAATTTGCATTACTTTTCTTTTTAGCAAGATTGAATATTTCCTTCTACGGTTATTGGCCATTGACTAAGGCAAGGGGGCTAATTGTAATTGAGGACAGAAATCCTCACCTGTTACCTGCCTAATGCCAAGGGCTGCCACCAGCACATATCACATCTTGAGTAGATTAGAAAAAGCAAAAGGGTGTTCTTTCCTTATGACACTGTATTGCCATCTACTAGAGAATTGCCATTATAAATAAATAGATCCACGATCCGACTGTATGGATGGTTGATGGTGCCCTACAGAGTTGTACAGTGTACAAACCTGCACATCGGTGTGGGACAGCCCTGCTAACACTCAGGCTTAGTTCCTGAGTCTCAGCCAAAATAACTGATGTCATCTCGACCTCTTTAGCTCTCATTCATTGTGTGTTAGCTCCCTGACTTCATCTAGGACATGGCCCCATTTTCTCTTTCTAAATTCCCTGGGCTGTCCTGGTCCTCCCTTTCTGGCTCATTTAATCTGTCTGCACACTTGACTCTCAGTGATCTGGTTGGTGCCCTTTTGGCATTTTCTTGACAGGAAGAAGTAATTCACATTTTCCTATAAAAGCCTGTGATTCAGTGTCACAGCCCCGTCAGCTTTCCTAAATGCCTACGAGAATTTCTGTGGTCAAGTAGCCCATTTCTCTTTAAGAACACATAATATTTGCTTCTTTTTAGAATGTAGGTGCCCCTCTAGCCATGTGGCATGATATACACGTAGATAACATTGATTGCACGCTCACTAAGGACAGAGCATTGTCTCAGCTCTTTACATGTATAAATTTAGTAACACTAATTACCAATAGTGTTACAGTTATCTCATTACTACTATGGCTCGTATATTCGGAAGCAGGTGGATAAGGAAGAGGAGGTGGAGATAAAGGAAGCCAAAGCTAGCAAATGTACACTTAGGATTTAAGGCAAACATCCCATTCCCATCTTTTTAATAAGGGCGGGCACTGAGTTTACCTACTCAGAAATATAATAGGGGAGTTTAATGCCATTGGGCAAACTCTACAACAACTCAACCCACAAGAGGCTTGAGATAATTCAAGCCCTTTAGCTTTAGAATAAACTGATGAGGCTCACAGAAGGCCATATCCTCGGGAAGTAGGTCCCTGTTGACCTCCCTTTAAAAGTGTACAAAGTTCATGGTTCCCCATGATCCATTGAGCAAATGTCACCTGCCTCTGATACAACTCACAGCCCAACGAATAACCAAGCAAGGGGCTCTCTTTGAAAATAGCCCGACAAAAGTATGTGTATGTCTGTGGTAGGGCCTGGAGCAAAGTTCTGGGGAGCAATGAAACACGGGGGCATTGGGTTAAACTCACAGCGCTTCAAGCGGCCACCATATGCCCAGAATTATGCCTTTTCCCCAAATGCACTGCTCCATTAAATTGAGAGACAATGGTCTTCAGTTTCAGTATCAGGCCTGTCGATGATTGGTTGTGCCACATGGAGCAAATCACTTTATCCAGCTGCATAGAGATTAGGTTTCTAGTTTCTTTGCTCCTTAACATTCAGTGACCCAGCTATAAGTTTCCTTTCTAAACCTTTCCTTTCAGCACCCACATCCATTGAGCATCCTCACGGGACTTAAGAATGGCCACCCTTTGTGAGATGTCTCAGCCTGGGTAAGCAACAGTCCTGGGGCCCACCCAAGAAGATTTATAGTGTGGAGACTTTTCTCAGCAGAGCTTTGACAAGGAAAATGGCAGGCAGCCAGCATCCCAAACCAAACAATTGTCAGATGGCCGGGGAAAGAAAAATAAATGCGGAGCAGAGTCGAGGACTCAATAGCTATTTCAGGACAGTAGAAGGCTTCCTTTATGGCCATTTTGACTGGAGCATCAGAGCCTGCCTGAACCAGAGGATCTGCCCCTTCCTGACCCCAAATGCCTGGGCTACAGAGGCCTGGGGGGTGTTCCCTCAACCATCTGCCCTCATGACTTTGTAGCTGAGGCCCTTGGGACCACCACCGGTGAGGGTAGGATTCCAGCTGCTAATGAGGAATCTCTGCAAACCTCTCAGTGCATCAGGGATGCTTCCTGAAACTCTTGCTATCCACACAGTCAGTTCATGGAGCTGCACTCATATTTATCTTGGAAAGCAGAAATGTGTTTCCCAAGCTCACAAGGCCTTTTTGGTGACATATGTTTGTTTCCTTAACCAATTACTCTCTGTATCTATCCACCACACTGTGGGGTTGACATCTTTTTATTTTTCCTAGATTGAAAATCTGAGATAAACAACTTATTTTCACTCTATTTCTCAATCAGGGAGACAGGATTGCTTTCCACTCCCACCCATCTTTATTTATGCTCATACTTGCATCTATTTTATATGTTTTATAGAGATCTTGTGATACAAATATTGTGTACTTGTGGCTATCCAAACTCCATCTGTGTAGAGTCTATCTTGGCAAATACAATCTAGCTAATTTGGACTCCCCAGGTACTGATTTTACTTTCAGATTCCTTTCTCCCTTCTTTTATTTTTCCATCTCTTTTTCCTCTTCCCATTTCTTCCCTCTACCTATTTTTATTCTTTCTTCCATTGAAATGCTTTCTTCTGTATCATACTCTGCGATCATAGAGTGCAGTAAATACATCGGTAGGAATAAATTTCACAAAGGTATATTTCTTTATTGTTATCATCTTATATTTTTAAAAAACTTTCTCATAAAAAAAGCATTGTGAAATTTTGTTACCTGTGGAAGATTAAAAGAAACTATATTTAATCTCAAAAATAACTAAAAAAACCCCCAACAAAACACTGAGGGTAAAACAAGAAATAGACTTTTTGAGGTGTTCTCTAAAATGCTAATGCATTCAAGGTTCATCAGGTAAATGTCTTTATTTGTGAGGCAACTGGGAATGGTGGAGCCTGTAGTTGAACTAGAGTGTCACACTTAAAATTTTCACATTCAGTTTTTACGTATGTGTGTATGTGTTTTTTTAACTGTCACATCAGCCATTCAAAATAAGTTTGTGGGCCCAACTGAATGCCAGGGCAGTAAGATTGTAACCATTACTTTAGGTAATCATGATCTCTTTTTTATTTTATTTCTCTGGTGAAAGTGACGCTTGTCCTTAGATAACTTATTTAAGATTATGGTGTCCCTCGCTACAGTGCTAGTCATGTCACTCCTCTTCTCTTTCTCATTGCTTTTAGAATAAAATGAACATTTTTATGTAATTTAATATTCTCCCTGATATAACCCCAACCTGGTTTTATATCTGTATCTTTTTTTGTATCCTACTTAAATTTCTGCCAACCTGATCTACTCATATTTTTCTTCAACACATACTATTATTTTATTGATGCCCACCCATGTGTTTTGTTGTTATCAAATCTTTTCTCCATCTTTGTAGACATTTTACTCATTGGTCAAAGCCTTGGTTCAAACTGCATTCACTGAGTTTTAGAGTCTACATTTAAAATGATGTTATGGCCCAGCCGGTGTAGCTCAGTGGTTAAGCATCCACCCATGAACCAGGAGGTCATGGTTTGATTCCCAGTTATGGCACATGACCAGGCTGCAGCTGGATCCCCAGGAGGAGCATGCAGAAGGCAGCAGATTGATGATTCTTTCTCATTATTGATGTTTCTATATCTCTCTCTCCCTCTCCCTAAAATCAATAAAAAAACAAACCCAGAAAGTTATATTATGTTATGCATAGTTATCTTATGCTCTGTGCTCTCATAAATCTATGTTAAACTAGGGTGGCATATATCTTGGTTTGTCCTGGACAGTCTCTGCTTATGCCTGTGGTCCCAACTTAATTATTACTTAACTAGTGTCCTGGTGCACGGATTCGTACACATTGAAAGGAAATTAATTAGAAGAAATATTTTAACATCACTATTTGCCCTTTCTCTATAATAGAAGTGTTAGCAAATTCACGATCGACAATGACAGATCAAAATACGCACCTGTGATTGGCGCCAGCGAGAGTTTTATATGTATTGTTGCATGTGTGAATCAACTTAGCCTTTTATATAGAATAAACTTGCTTAATTAGACGTACTTTCTAATTTAGCTAAGCTTTTTCCAGCCCAGTGAAGCACCCCAACTTCTCTTTCAAGTAATTGTCAGCAACACAGCAATAAATACCAACACGAAGCAGGTTATTATTGTAGATCATGCAGGGAGAAAAAAGGGTAAAATATTTAACTGTAGCAGTGTCTGACTATATTCTGTGCAATGAGAAAACATGAAGTCATTTTCAAGTTCTGCCATTTCTTACTTATTTCCAGTTGGGTCAAGTTTCTAAACTTTCTAAATCTCCATTTTCCAGCTAATGAAAAGAAAATAGGATTCTACTAAGTCTCCTAGCTACCTACTCCAGGACTTCTGTGAGGATCAAATTAGATGAGGCATGTGAAACACTTCACAAACATTTGGGAATGAGATGTGTTCATGTCCTCAGTGGACCAAGGATCATCCTTATATCCTGCAATGGCTAGGCTATCTATTTCTGTTACATTTATGACTACCAGTTAAGGGGATTGGTGGATTTTATCTAATTTCCATAGGAATAGAAAGGGTTGAAGATGGTGTGTTTTATAAGTAGCCCAGAGGTTAAGTAACTCTTATCTTCAGGTGTTTGCTGTTCTTTTCTCTCTTTTGGAGAAATTGACTTAGGTACTTTCTTGCATTTAGTTAATGGCAATAAAAAACAGATCATGTAACTATGTGTCTTATAGCAAGAAAGGACCTCACATGCTTATCTGGTCAAGTCTTCTGACTTTATTCATGTAAATAACCTTATAGTAGACATCTTACATTTAGTCTCTGTATCAGTTCTTTCTCTTCTTTAGTGGCACACTGGTTTTATTTTAGGGAAACTATCTCCACCTATATTTCAGTAGCAGGGCCACTATGACTAGTGTGGGGCCAATAAGGTAACTAGGTAGAGTGCAGCATTTAAGGAGGCACTCACTCTCAGGGTTGTACAAGAACAGCTTTGACAGTAAGAGATGATTCTTCAATAATATGCCTTCAATAGATGTCTGCTTGGCTCAGTACCTACTCCCAGCCTAGCTCAGAAACAGTGGGGCTGATCCAATCTCTATCTCTAGGGAGGAACATTTGACTCAAGACTGGCTAAAGAGCTTTCCTCCTACTGAAAGGCAGTCATGTGACATGATCAGAACCAATAAGATTCTATTCTGGGACTTTTATTGGAATTCTTGGGAAAATAATCTCTCTGACGCAGTTGTAACAGTGAGGATAAAAGACTTGAAATGCTGGGTCCACCCTATGGAGCAGGCTGCTGGAGCATGAAATCACAGCAGAAAGCCGCAGGCCCAGAAGGGCTACCTCCTAATGTATTGTTTAAGCTCCTGGATCCAGCTATCCTGATTTATTTTAAAATCTTCAGGTACAGAGTCAATAAATAACTCTACACACACACACACACACACACACACACACACACACACACTATTCTTTTTTCCTCCATGCCAGTACATGACTCAAGTTTCTGTTTATATGCAACTGAAAGAGTTCTGTCCATAAATATGAAGTGACAAAGATCCATGGGAGTTGACACTGACTCTTGGTCACAGCACTTTAGTCAAGTGTAGAGAATGAAGCTAGATCTATACTCCCTACATGGCGTTTCTTCATTCCTCTTTCCTGCCTCCGATGCCCACCAGCAGCACATAATAGTTAAGGCACTGAACCACTTATTGAAAGTGCATTTGACCGATATCACAAGTTAAAGATACTTAGAAACCAAGAACCTTTCCATGATATATTTTTTAAAAGAAGTGTTCTTTTCAGATTAATTTACTGCTTGACTTATTATGTTAAGTAAGTGAAGGTGCTGAAGCCAAAAGAGATAAAGTAAAATGGATCCGCAGCTCTGGATATTTTTTTGTTCAGTAATCTTTTCGGTACGCTTCACAGCCTCTCAAAACTAGCCCCTCCCCATTTTCATCTTCTAGCTGGATGTTGATATGTTGTTGAACTGCAGGGATCAGATGGGTGTCTAGATTATGGTTTATTACAATGCGTACTCAGCTTAAGACCAAACAGTGCTGATTGATTTTTTAAATCTCCCATTGGGGCACACAATTTGGTTTGCTAATGGTGACAAATGACATTAAGAGACAAATCAGTTTAAATTAATGACTCTACACTTGCAAAATACCCCAGGGAGGGCCTGTTGACTCTGACACTGGAGAGAGTGTGGTATTTTTGCCACCTGCAATTAGTGAAGTTAATGAAAAAATCCAAAGGTCATCACAACTTCACACACTGTCGCGTGCCTTTGCGTCATCGGGAGGGCTTGCTAAAACACAACTGCGAAGCCCTGCATCCAGAGTTTTGGACTCAGTGGGTCTGAGGTGGGGCCCAAGATTGGCATTTTCTATACTTTCCAAGATGATGCTGAGGCTGAAGATCTGGCAACATCACTTCTAGAGCTGCTGCTCTATATGAGGGATGGAATTCAGTGAAAACAGAGAATTTGGGAGAAGTATTAACCAGAGCAGCACAGTGGAGAACTTTTTGAGGCTGTGATGCAGAAAAAGTCATTCCCAATGCACCGCAATCTTGCCCCTAGCTGTCCCTTTGTCCCTTTTCTTTCTGTCCCACACTGACCTACATGTGGAGTGAAGACACTTTTCTTAATTTTAATCAATACTGTTTGCCCAAAACATTTCTTATAGTGAGTTTCTGACATTTTAGAATGATGATGGGGTAGGAGTAAGGAGTAATGATGAGGAGTGGATGTAAGGAGAGAGGCGTGGAGACTCCCAGTCAGTGCAAATGCCCAGGCTGCAGTCTCAATCCCCATCGTGGGGCATGCAGGAGGCAGCCGATCAATGATTCATTGATTCATTGATGTTTCTATCTCTCTCCCCCTCTCCCTTCCTCTCTGAAATCAATAAAAATATTTTTTAAAAAGATTAAGGCAGAGGAGCAGGGTGAGTGAATGTAGGAAACCAGGAACTTGCCCCACCCTTCCTTCTGGAAAGGCTTTATCTGACTTTCTCTGCGGTGGAAATTTAGACACAGTCAGCATTCAAATAAAGTGGGTTGCCTGTGTTTCCATTATCCCAGACCACATTGGAAATGTGTCTATTTTCTGAGAAACATTGAGCTCAATCTACATTTCTCATTACCATTTAGTAACCGAGAGACTGCAGTTGACTGTAACAGATAAAGGGCAATTGCTTATTTTTCAATCAATTCTTATTGATTTGGGAGACACAGGGTCCTTAATTGTATGTGTGCTTCATCTTCCCATTGGAAATTTCAGCTTCATCTGATAAATAGATTCTAGTTTAAATTACGGTGGATATCTTTATGTGCACTGTAGGAAGAGGCTTTAAGTCTTGCAAATACTTGAGAAGAGAATCTAAAGGACAAGCGAACTTTTCTCTTGCCAGTATTAGCTGTCCTGACTGCTGGTGCAGGCTCGGAAGCCAGACTGCTCAGGTTTGAATCCCAGCTCCCTCATTTATTACCTTCATAACCTTGGGTGAGCTACGTCACCTCTTAATGCCTCAGCTTCTTCATCCGTGAAATGGGTGAAATGCTATTTACAGTATGGAGTTGAAGATTAAGTGAGGATGATTTATGTAAAGCATTTCGTTTTGAGCCTGGACTGTTAGATTTTTTATTACTCTCCCTTCGGATCAACATGCAAGTTGCCACCACTCCATGGATAAGCCAGCAAGTCTTATCTCATTTTTCCTGAATTCTTTAAAAAAATGTTGAAATCCATTTTTATATGTCCACCTTTCAACATTTCTAATACTGTTGATAAAAAAGTATATGCTTTTTCACATATCACTTATTTTTCTTTTCATTTTGACATATTTGCAAGTGACTGTAGATTGAGTCTATATTTGTGCTATATACATTTCTCATCATATATGTATTCAAATATATGCACACACATATGTAGGGTATCCCAAAAATGTACACACACACACTTTGAATGATTATAAAGGCAGTGTTTATTAAAATACATTTCATTTTCAAAATTGAGCTATCAGCTGTTAAAGTATGTATACATTTTTTGGGATACCCTGTATATATGTTTGCTTGTAATTAATTCACAAAAATGGGAACACTGAAATACTGAAATCAAAGGCATGGATTATTTTTTATTTTACTTTTTTTAATCCTCACCCCAGGATATGCTTATTGGTTTTAGAAAGGGGGGAAGGAGAGAGAGACAGAGAGAGAAACATCAACGTGAGAGAGAACATTGATTGGTTGCCATCCGTATGTGCCCTAACCAGGGATGAAACCTGCAACCCAGGTATGTGCCCTGACCAGGAATTAAATCCACAATATTTCAGTATATGGATTGATGCTCCAACAAACTGAGTCACACAGGCCAGGGTGGCATGAATTATTTTTATGACTATGATACAGCTTTTAGTAGTTTGGTAGATGTTTATATGAGTAACTTTTTAAATTCCTTCTTTAAAAATTGGGCCTTATTTTTGTATATATCATGTGAAAACAGCATTTAAAATGTATTTATTTGCTAAATATATATTTATTTGCTAAATATATATTTCAAAATTATCCTATATAATAAAGAGCTAATATGCAAATGGTCGTCATGCCCTTGTGCCCTCGTGCCCTCGCACCCTTGCGCTGGGGCTGGGGGACCTGAGGCTGCGCTCTCTGCCCTGCAGGGCTTGACGGGGGTGGGGCCGGTCGTGTCTGGGTCTCACGTGATTTTGAGGTACACACGGGTGGGAGGGGACTTGATTCTGGGTCCCTCAGTGCGCCCCAGACTCTGACAGGAGGAAGATTTTCATATACATTTTACTAATTCTCTTTCATACACTTCTATTATAGAGAAAGGACAAATAGCAATATTAAAATATTTCCTCTAATTAATTCCCTTTTATTGTGCATGAGTTTCATGCACTGGGCCACTAGTTTAATCTATAAAAACCTCATTACTTATCTCTAAAAGTTTAAGATTTTTAGCATAATCAGAACAACATTATCATATCTAAATTTTCAAAACTTTTAATTTGAGATACTTATACATTAATATGTAATTATGCAAAAGAATTTTGTATATCCTTTACCCAGTTTTTTCCAATCTTTGCATAATTATCACAATCAGGAAATTACTTTGATACAATCCACTGCACATCAAAAAATTTTAATAATAATTCTTTAATGTCATTACACATAAAGGTAGTATTTAAATTTCTGCATTGTCTCATAATATTTTCATTGTTTATTATAATCAGAAGGATCCTTCCATTCTTAAGAGTGAAACAAACAAATCTCTCTCTTACTAATATTTGCTGCCTTACACAGCCTAACATGGATGTGTGTATTGCAAACCCTCTCTGCACCAGGCATGGGAGTGAAAAAGGGCAGAGGGACAGAGAGAAACTCACCTAGCCACAATTATTATCCCCTATTTGAAGGTAACAAAACTAAAGAATTCTAATCTGAGGCTTTTCCATGTTTTCTGTGACAGCATGAGAGATCCATGGAAGCTGTAGGGAAATAATTCTTGTAAAAATTCTGGACAGTTTACAACCCACAGGACTGATGGGACTCAAATATTGCTGACACAGCTTAATCTGTTCTGATTCACTGAGCTTGAGGTAGTTAGTTAGGTTATAGATGAAAGGACATGGAAGTTGGTTTTAAGGACACACTTTCACCCCGATCCCATGATTTACTAGTAGTGAACTAGGGGAAGGTCATTTCATCTTTTTGAAATTCTATATTTCACCTACGCAGAGCAAGATGAGTGCCTATTTTATGGTTTAATTGGCTGATGACAAGATAATATTTGCAAAGCTGCCTCGCCCATCACAATGCTCAATAAATGTAAGTACAACCCAAATACCTGCATGACAAATAGCAAAAAACAAAATGCTATGGAAAACATTATTTGATGTTAGCAGGGAGGCTGAAATGTTGCAAACTATTCTTTTTAACTCCCTGGGATAGTTTAACTATTTCTCAAGGAAAGAGCAGGGTTGACACAGTGCCCTTTTTTGTAGAAATGCTCATGAGGAGGGGCTGGCATTCAACCCCCCTCCCTTTCAAGCCCCATCCTTCACAGATTGATGCTGATGCGTGCTCCGGAAGCAACGGCTGATCATCTGCTCATAACAAGCCAATAGTGATTTAGCTAGACCCAGTTGCACATCAATGGCCCCTTTGTAGACCATTTTGTACTGTTTTTCTTAGCAGCAACATGCTAGCCTGGTCATGATCTAGAAACTTGCTGTTCCATTGTAATAGGATATGCATTTCAATGAGAGCTATACAAGTTGAAGGATACTCCTGCTAGCATCAGATCCAGCAAGCCAGTGGGAAAATCTCCCAAGTCCTCTGGAGTCACTGAGCCTGAAGGCCTAAGGGCTGGCCGCATGGCTGCCCACTTTTAATGTAGATATTTTATTTCTGCTCCACCACTGGCAGTAAAACATTGCAAAGAAATCCCATTATTTGTTCTTTTCCCTTCTAACATGTTATTTCCACACTTATGACTTTAGAAAAATGTTATTTCCAAGCTTTGGGTGTAAAGGGAAAATTTCCTCCATGGCACCTGCCATGGTGTTGTATTTTTATTTCCTCATAAAGAAAGAGTTCCTTTACTATGGAATTCAGAACTTTAAAACATCATTGCTTCATTGTATAATTCAGTTTCTAAATGGATCTTCTTTTCTTTTTATCCTTTGATAATGAGTAAAATGAGTAAAAGTACAATATTTGGTTAGGCCTTGGGAACTGCCTTGAGTGTTTGGGAAAGATTTTAGGATGCTTTTATTTAAAATGTTAAAATCTTTTGGCAATATTAGGAGGAATCTCTAAAGATTTTTCTAATTTAACTATTTTAATAAGCGCTAAAGATTTTCTGTGGAAAGAGCACAAAAACTCTTTAAACAAAGGCCCATTTAGCATTTTAATGCAAATCAGTGTAGTTTGGAGAGTCCACCCATATTTCTAAATATAATGCTGCATAAAATTAGTAGCATATTTTATATTATCCATTCACTTTCACTAATCTCCCTTCTGCAAAGCCCTATAGGGATGAATAGATTGCTTGTAAAATGTGGACTCACAGCTTTCAAATATTTAAAGAAAAGATAAGACCACAAGGCATAGAGGATAGAGGATATGGAATTCTCAAGAAAACATTACTCAAGCTTCAGACACGCTTCCATATCAATAGCATTGGAAGAATAAGACATCTAAGTAATTACCATCTCCTGTGGTTCACCAAGATTATGTAAGTGGGAAGTGGTGCTGCCACAGCAGTTCTGGCCACATAAAGGAAGGACACAGGAGGCCATTTCTAGACCTGCTGGTAATTGCCTGGTTTATGATAAAAATGCTCGCTAGTATGCCACTCCTTTGCTCCATGCATACACTTGTACCTGATTTATGAATTGCCTGCTCTTAAATGAGTGAGTCGAATGTAACAGCTGTTTGGCATTTGCCTACTTGTTCATAAATGACCCTGGAAGATTCCCAATGCTGCTTTTTCCTTTTTCTTTCCCTCTGTACTTTGGGTAGAGACCAAAGAGAGGTGAAAAGGAGAAGGGGGAATGGGAGAGCAATGTTTTTTTTCCATGCCACTGTCAGCTTAATGTTTCTAGCTTAGGAATTCTGCATATGAATGATGATATCTGAAGTCCGACTCCATTTTTAAAGAGTCTGAAAGTCCAGGAGAGAATTGGATGGTAACTCCTTGATCCAGGGTGGTAGGTGCTCCACGACTGAATTAGTGAACAAACAATCTGCATTTTAAGAGCCTGGCAAGATCCTGAATGTAATACTAACCCTCTGATAAGAACAGGCATTTGCTAACAGCCTCAGGAATGTAGAGTAGGTTATGAAAATGAAGATTGATGTAGGAGGGAAAAGGGTCTGCTGTATTTGATGTTGAGAAATAGATATCTGGGAGGAGAGAGAAAAGAGATGGGGTTATAAGAAGACATGCCAGCCACTTAACAGAAGCCAGTACAAAAGAGTGACTGGAAAACCTCACATCCAGGTGGAGGATCCCAGGCGGCTGTGATGCAGCACTGCCTCTGCCAAGTGCTTGAGGAAGGCTGGCCAGCAAAATAAAAGCAGCACAAAAACTAAGGCTGTTTCAGGAAGGCTGACATGCATACCAATAAACCCCAGATAAAATGCGTTTCTGGATACTGGAATGCCCTGAATGGGAGCAAGCAGTATATTTAGTGTTTTAGATATGGAGGCTCTTGGATATGCAAGGAATTGTTGAAAAATCTACGCTGTTCATTTTCATGGCCTTAGTGTGCCGTATAAAAGTCCAACTAGGTTTATAACTGGGAATTTAATGGGTTCATTTACATTTCACTCTCCTGTGAGCTCTTAGCCAACAGAAAGTTTTAAAATAATTAGGATAATTTAGTGATTATAGTCTCCAAAAGGCCAAGTGATGGAGTGAGTGTGTAGACTTACTGAATTCTGTAAGTCTCTCTCTCTCCCTCTCTTCCTCCTCCTCCTCCCCTTCTCTTTCTGTGTGTGTGTGTGTGTGTGTGTGTGTGTGTGTCTGACAGGAGTTTCCTCAGAGTTTTAGTGGAAAGCTTAACCCTTGCCAGGATTACTCTAGATATTGGAGATGGGTTACTATGATGGTGACTGAAGGCTGTTTTTTATTCTAGGGGCAGAGGCAGCCAGTTCAAGTGCCAATTGTCATCAGCAATAGCTGGTTGAATATTCCAGCTTCTCAATTCCATTTGGGACACGATGCTGGAATAGGAATCTGGGGGAGAAACTTAGAATACCAGACAAAACAGGGAATTTAAAGGCACAGGATTCTAAAGGGGGGAGGGTTGATAACCTCACTCCATTTGAAGAGATCCAGGTCCAAGTTCTCCAACCTCCCCTCTCCTGTGACACCTAGATCTGTTCATTCTTTACATATATCTACCAACTCTTTTCCTTCCAATGACCTCTGCATTCATTTTTATAATGATGTGGCTCTGTCTCCCCAGACTGTGAAGCGCTAATGGTCAGAGGCCCTGCCTTGTTGATTGTTGAGACCTTATATCACTTAACACAATGTGTTGCTCACTGTAGAATGTGAACAGCTATTTGTTTTATTAACTATTGAGAGTCTAAGGAATAGCCAAAGGCTTTATTCATATGCTGTTAAAAATTATTTTTAAATGAGTGTTACGACTCAAATACAACAGCTGTGCATACTTTTGTTTTTTTCTGTTTCTTAAAATTTTCATTTCTATTTTTAATATGCTATTATTGATTTTTAGAGAGAGGAAAGGAGAGGGAGAGAGAGAAACATTGATCGGCTGCCTCCCGTACACCCCCCAGTGGGGACCTAGCCTGCAACGGAGGCATATGCCCTAACTGGGAATCAAACTGGCAACCTTTCAGTGCACAGGATGATACCCAACCAACTAAGTCATACTGGCCAGGGCCATATTTTGATTTGTAACTTGTCTGGCTGAAACACATTGTCTCCATTTGCTGCACTATTCCCTCTCTCAGGGAGGTGTGGCATTATGGGAAAGGTCCCTCAGGTCTTTCCCAATCCATTTTCCCCAGAAGCATTTCACATCTGCTTTGTCATTTGTGAGCCTCAGATATAGTGCCAAGGGGCCCTTGTCCTCCAGCAGGTACTTCTGTTCAACTCTGTCTGCGGTGAAAGATGCCTCTCAGTTCCTTACCCAGTATTTAATTCCCCGTTTCTGAGCTGTATTGAAGGTGAGGAAGGCCTATCTGATCTCCTGAGGGGCTCAGCGCCAGCAGAGTAATTAGCTAGGCTTGGTGCCAATTAGGAGCTTTGATCTGGAAACCCATAACCTTCTGTTTCAATATGGTGGTAGAGAAGGTGCTGGGCTAAAGAAGAATGCACTAGGCTCATCTTTCAAAACTGTACAAACATTACCCAGGACAGGCTGAGAACTGGACTACACAAAGCCTGGATGAAAAAAAAAAGATTTATTGGTTCATTTTACTCACCAAATTCTGACAGAGTGTCAGTGGCCTCACAGAAAATTTAAACTAAGGAGTCCTGTATTCCAAGGTGATAAGGCAGCTACAGTTATTGAATTGTGAATGGCATTTTTCTGGGCACAAGAAAACTCAATGTGAACAGATACGCCTCTGTTAGGATGTTTGTGACTGTAATGAAAGTGGTATCAGGAAAAGCCAACTGCATTTTTTCCATCTTAAAAAAAAAAAAAACAGGGAGGAGGGGAAGAAATGGGGTATGACATATGAAAGGTCCATTTGACCAGAGGACACATTCTGGTTCTGTGGCCACTAGCTTAAATACAAAAGATTTCTGTTGGAGTGAGGTTTGAAAGGCTGACAAGAAATAAAGCAGCCTCAGAGGGCTGTCTGTCTATGTGGAGTACTTTGCTGGCACCAACACGGAATGTGGCAGCTGCATTTGGTATCCAACCGGGAGCTATAGATTTTTACTAATACTCTCGGAGAAAGATCGGCCAAGACCCTCTAAGAGGAATGCTCAGAAGGTTGGCGTGGCTGCCAGGGAAGCCTGTGGAATTCCACAGGATGTCACTGCACTTCCCTAATGCCTTTCCTTCACGTGGTTTGACTAGAGCTTTTAAACTTAAGAGTGAATCATAATGGAATCGCAAAGTGGTCTCATTATGTTAGATGGATTGAAAAAACATATAATGTATGACAGTGGGGATGTGGGGCGGTGGGGGGGGGGTTTGTTAGTGGTGGTGGCTGGCAGCAAGCTTGGCCCGTGTTCAGTTAATAAAGGCAGCCGTCTTTGTGGGTGGCTGACGGTGATTCTAGAACAGACACTGTGTCTTAAAAATACCTCCCCTGCTCGCCTGCCATCATGTTGTTGTTGTTCTATCTCAGCCTTGAAATACCCAACTGGCTAAGGCTGAGAGGTCTTTAGCAACCAATAAAATGCCAGGGCTGCTGGAATGGGTCATGCATTCAACCATTTTAGCACATGAGAGAACTTCCTTTAAACCTATCTCTCTCTTATGTTCCTAGTTTGTTCCTGCCAAGACCATCATGACAATTTCCCCACTCGTCCATGATTTCTCCCACTCTGCGCCACACACTCTAATCAGTAAGTGAGTCTTGTCACTTCAACCTCTGGGTTGATTTCCCTCCATCCCAGGGGACTGCCTTGACCGTCTCTTGCCTGTATCAATGCAATAGGCTTGGGTCTTTTGCCCTGGCTACTGGACAAGCATTCTTCACACTGCCTCCACTTGCCTTTTTAAAATACATGTCGGACCTTCTCCCCTTTCCTCTTAAAACCTCTCCTTTACTCTCTAGTGGCCACAGGAGTGTCCAAATCTTGCAGTGTGACAGCAAAGGCCCTTCACAGATCCCTCTTCCACCATCTTTCTCTCTTACTCCCTGGCTTGCTGCCACATGGGAAATATTTACCTTTCCCTTGATTGTAAAAGGAACGCCACTTTCAATTTTCCTTTATTGCACAAGTTCTTGCCCCACCACCTAGACCGAACTTCCCCTTTATCTCTGTTTGCAAAATTTCTTCTTATCTCCCCAAATACAGAACATATGTTAGTGCTGTTTCTGCAACTCTCTAATCAAAGCGTAGCCAGCCCTCCTCTGCTCAAACTAATTTGTACTCACCTCCTTCAAAGCACTTTCCAGACTGTTAGTAACTTTCTCAAAGATGTAAGTAATGTAGCATTCATCTCTAGGTCTTCAGTGCCTGGCACAATGTCTAGCACAATAAATCTAAATTTAAAAGCTGACTGACGATAAATGAACCATTCTTGGGAATTAGTAGGTATGATCAGCTGCCCATATAAACAGCTATGGCAAACTATCAAGTGAGAGAAATGAATCTTAATCTGTACAACATTTTCTCTTCTTTTAGTCACACTATTGCCCCCATTTTCTCTCAGAAAAGACTTCTGCAATGTGTTACCTCAATCTCTAATGGCAAAAAACCTCTTATTAATGGAGTGCCAACTTCATCTCAGACACTTTGAGGAGTCTGTGTGTCAGGACATAAGACAGGTAAGGTCCCTGCTTTCATGGGACTTCTCATCTAGGTTGGGCAAGATAGACATTAAATTAACAAATATGAAAATAAGACCCTTTTTTCAAAATAAGTGATAAGTGGTATACAGGGAATTAAAGCAAGGATACATTTGAAGCAATTGACTAGAAGGATCTTTCAGATAATCATTATCACTTGCCTCTGAGAAGGTGCCGTCTAAGTAAAAAGCGAATGACAATAAGGAAAGAAGGTCCTAATCCTGTGAAGACATGGTGTGGGTGAAGTTGGGTAGGGTGGGGAGGGTTGTGAGCAAACACAGCGACAGCTGGTGCAAAACCCAAAGGAGGGAACAAGATAGTTACATTTAGAAAGAACAGAGGGCCCCAGTGGCTGAAGAAAGGCATAGAGGGGAAGAGGGTAGTAGATGAGTTTTGAGAGGTGGGAAGGGGCAGATGGTAAAGAGAGCTGGGATGGTTTTCTGATCACCCTGGGAAGTCTTTGGAGGGCTTTCGGCAGGAAAGCTGCATGGCCACAAGGCTGGAGGCCCTATGGAACCAGCATATAGCACAGTTCTCAAGGGTTTTCTAATATAATCCTCCCGGGAAGTGAATGTGCACCTCCCTGCTCCCCAGAGCCCCTCTGTCTCTGTCTTGATTTCTTTCCGTTCCCATTTGTCTCTCTCTTACTGCTCTTGAGGACTCTGGGGCTTAGTCTAAAGCAGTGGTTCTCAACCTGTGGGTCGCGACCCCTTTGGCGGTCGAACGACCCTCTCACAGGGGTCGCCTAAGACCATCCTGCATATCAGATATTTACATTACAATTCATAACAGTAGCAACATTACAGTTATGAAGTAGCAACGAAAATAATTTTATGGTTGGGTCACAACATGAGGAACTGTATTTAAAGGGCCAGAAGGTTGAGAACCACTGGTCTAAAGCAATCAACCACATGATATCTATTTTTCTTTGTTATATCTAAAATTTTTATGTAAATTTTATGGTCTGTGTTCCATTGTATCTTTATGATCCAGTGGACTTTATGCTCTAAGACAATGCAATGAATTTTTCCTGTGGTTTTGCAAATTCTCAGTGTAGTCTATACATATCATAATTTGAGTGGCATTGAAATAGAGAATAGATTGACTTATTTGAGTGAGATGGGTTATCAGTTTTTCTCAACCTTCTGGCCCTTTAAATACAGTTCCTCATGTTGTAACCCAACCATAAAATTATTTTCGTTGCTACTTCATAACTGTAATGTTGGTACTGTTATGAATTGTAATGTAAATATCTGATATGCAGGATGGTCTTAGGCGACCCCTGTGAAAGGGTCATTCGACCGCCAAAGGGGTCTCGACCCACAGGTTGAGAACCTCTGGGTTAGATCCAACATGATGTGGGCATGCTTGACTGGGGGCCTCCACTGAGGAGCAGGTGAAGAAGTCAGGTACTAGTAGAAAGAGATTTTGCCAGTAAGCAGAGCAAAGGAAACAATAAAGAACAAAAAAGTGTTGAAAGAGGGAAGTGAAAGGGTTCCAATGGCCAACTTTACTTACCTCCCTCATTTATTTTACATTATGTCCAGAGGGCACCTGTGTGCTCCCATCAGAGAAAGTTCCATAATCAGAGACCTTACCTGACTTGTTCACTGCTGTATGCTCAGTGCACAGAGCACTGCCATGCACATAGTAGATGCCAGTAGCTATTTATAAAGTAAATAAATGAATGCTTGAATGATGGAATGAGCCTGGGAACTAGCTGGGCCTGTAACCATTGTACTGATCTGAGATTCCGCCAGAAAAAAAGACCAGGAAAATATGCCATGAATGAAGAGCTCTCCTAGAAACAATCAGAACATTATTGACGTTTGAGGAGGGGGTGTGAAGAGGAGGAGTTGGGAAGGAGGAAAAAGGGGAAAATCTATGAAATTAAAGATACATAGGCAGAGAGAGAGAGATAGGATTAGAAACAATAGTTTAAAAATAAGTTGTACAGGGATTGAACATATTTAATCAGACTATAAAAGTCTTTCATAATTACTAAGATGACAAAGAAACCCCTTGAAAGGAAGTTTATGAAGCACCACTTCAATCAGGTTCAGAGCCTTTAGGGATCATTTGAGTGATAACTGTGTGGGTGTTACTCCTTGTAGATTATCATTTTCTTTCTGAATTCATTTCCTTCAGCAGAAATGAGAGCCTGCGTCACTCACAGGGCATTCTTGTGTGATGTGTGTGTCTCCCCACCTGAGAGCTCACAGAATCACAAGTCACAGGAGGCTCACCATGGCCCAAGTAGGAAGGCTCAGTCATCACCCAGAATGAGAGGCCTGAAGATGCCCAGGGCACACTTTTCAATGGATTGTATTGATGTGCCACTATCATGTCCAAATGACGGAAACTTGTTCCCTTGCATCCGTTAAGTCTCAGCTCACATGACGCCTCCTCTTTCTGATTCCCCCAAGAATTTCTTTCCCTTTGTTCCCATTGGCTTTATACGTATCTACAATTTATTAATTCTTTTTAATGATAGTACAGAGAGCTCAATTATCAAGCATACATTATGTATAACACATTTTATTCACATATCCATGTATCCCATCATTCATTCGTGAGTTATTGCACATCTTTTAAATATGAGACACTTGGGAAGGTAAATCCTTAGGTCAACAAGACAGTAAAACATGGCAGCAGCCTTTAGAAAGTTTAGTTCCTAGCAGAAACAAAAAGGTACAAATACGATTTCTTGAGTGGCCACTGTGTGATGGGTGCTTTACCTGCATTATTTTGAATTTCCTAACAATTCTATAAGATGAGAACTTGGAAGCAGTCTCTCAGAGAGAAACTGATTTGATTGTCTGAAAGCCACATGGTTAGGACACAATAAAACTGAGATTACAACTCAGGTCTGTTTGGTTCCCAATTAAACTTTCTTTTTTCATTTCTAAATTATATTCTTCTTGTTATTCTTTGTTTGCTTGTCAATCTCCCCATAAATGACAGCTCTAGTCCTCTGCACCCCCTTATTATAAGATCTATTGATTAGGCACATATATCTTTATCGCTAGTTTCTACCAGAGGCTTTAGGATAGGTGCTCAGGAAGGACTTGGAAAGGATGTTTGCATGCATAAATGAGATAGAAGGCTCCCACACTAAGCCTTAGATCTCTCCTTCAAAGTGGCCTGGTCTCAGTCACAGCAGCTCTTTCTCAGCTCTGGGCATCTGTTACCTGTACCAGTCAGGGTTTGGCCAGGTATTTGAAGAGAGAAGTATTTGAACACTGAGAACTGCACATCCTTGACAAGTTCTGGGAGCCAAGGTCAGGAAGAAACTGCTCAAGGGATCTGAAAGTGCCAGAAGCAGAGGGAAGCCAGACAGCCTCCATGAAAGTGACTTTTGATAAGACACTGGATCTGCAGGTCACCGAACCTTGGCGGCTGCTGCTACAGAGGAGTGGCTTCTTCTCTTTGCTTTCCAAACTCTGAGAGAGAAGCTTTCCTTAGATGCACCTAACCCAGAATCCTGGTAGGGAATTCTGGGAAATGTAGTTCCCAAAGGGGAGAAAAGAGGAGGGTGAGGATGCTTTTCCTTGCTATCTGGCTCTTGCGGAACTTGTGTTCTTTCTTGCTTCTTAGATAATGTTCCTCACTGTGAGCCCCTTGACCTTTATCTCACTCCTGCTGCACTCTCATTAGTCACCTTGCATCTCGTTGTCACACTAACCTGGGCAACACCAGAACTTTTGCCCATAGCAAAGGGAAATCTATTTCTTATGAGAATAAAAAATATTTTTTAACAGAGACTAAATTATGAGGTATAAATCTGGGTAGGGCTTTCAAGCAGAGCCCTAACCAGTGCTGAATTGTCTTGAAGAATGATGAAGGGTTGGCTTCTCTCTCCCGGCAGCTGCGAGTTTGGTCAGCCCTTTGCAAAGTAAGAGGAAATTTAATGAACCCAAATAAGACATGACCCTTTGTGGCTATAAAAGTTACACTTTGAAAAAGCTCAGCTGGTCAAGAGCCACTTGAAAATGATGTTACTGCTGGGAAACTCTGTCAAAAGTCCACTCTTCTTGGTTAGTTTCCTTCTCTTTGAGGGAAAACAAAGAGAGGTTTTACAAGCTAGAGAAGGGTCATTTTGCTATTTGAAAGAGCGCATTCAAAAATTGAGGCCCAGTGCGATTGGGAGACATCCATAGTCAGTACTTGTTTATTTGCCCAGCTTTACACCATGTAAGTGATGCGGAATCCTTTCCGCCTCTAATAATAACACCGCCGTGGTTGTGAGTTAATGGAAAGCCAGAATGGCCCAATGAGAGCTGCGCTCAGATTAACCACTGTGGGTCAGACAAGTCCACAGCTGTGGTTGGGGTGGGAGGCCAGAGCGGTGGGAGGCGGGGGGGAGAAAGAGCAGCAAGGGCCTGTCTTAAAATATTTTTGCGTAGTCAACAGATTTAATGTGTGATATTTGACCACGAATTCATCAACTGGAGGATTTGCGAAGGATTGGGAAACAACCACTTAATTCATCTTCTATGGCTTCTAATTGTTCAGAGCAGCACATTTTCAAAACCTTTTGTACCACGGAGTCTTCATTTGTGGAGTGCTTCATTTGCTTATACAGTAGGCAACAGCGCCTAAATGGTGTAATTATTATGTGTTTCTAGTTTGCCTCAAATTTTGATTCAATCAGAATTCCTAAATCTGACAGCCTATAATCAGACAAAGGGAGTGAGTGCTCTGGAAGCGAGGGATTAACAGAGGGGAATTAAACTGTTGTTTAGAAACAGCTTAGACCAATATGCAAGCCCATTTAGGAGTCTCTCCATAAATATCCCCTTTGTTTTGTCTAATTGCCGGTTTGAATGTATCAGACTCATCAATGGGATTAGGGTTAATAGATGTTTGGTCACGCAGAACATGCAGAGGAGGCATCTGATACACACACACAAAAATTGCACTTAATGAGCTTAGCAAATGTTTGCCATATTTTTAATGAAGCCTGGGGCTGTCATTTAGAAATGCTTAGCAACTGCTTTTCCATCCTTGAAAATAGAGCAACTGAAGGACATTAACACTATGTACACCCGTAAATAAGAGGAGCTATTTAAAGCCGCCAGCCAGGAGGAGGGGATGATGACATTTTTCTGTCGCGGAGCCAGTGATACTTAACACTCTGGGTGTGGGTTCAGTGTGTGTGACAACATAGTTGGGAGTTTCCAGTTTCCCAAAGTGGATTGCGGGGCGTGAGGTTTTTGCAAAGGGTCAAGTAACCATTTTCTTTTTTTAAGTGAAACCTGTTTAGGATCGAATCTCCCAGCCTCCTACCCCGGCCTCCGCTTCTGTTTTGACTCTTTCCTTTTCGCCCTTTCCAAGGATCTGGGGAGAGGCTTTTGAAAAAGAAGGTTGTGTGTGGCTGTGGTTTCCCTGGTCCCAAACCTGCCCGCTGCTCCCCAGGCTCAGCCAAGCGGGGCCAGATCGGCAAGCTCTTGGGATTGATTACTCAGAAGATGGAGTGATCCATCTGCGGAGCCCTTGGGACTTGGCTCTGAAACCAGGGCCGTTGGCAGTAATGGGGACTTATTGAAGGGAGCCATGTGGCTTGTGCTCTCAGAGCACAGACTGGGCCTAAAAGAATCCGGTTTCTCTGAGGGAAGGTTTGATTTGGATAGAGCACAAAATGCAAATCTAATGGATTATGATTAAAGACAATAAAGGTGTCTTCGATCCTTGGTTTTCATAGAGCCAATGGACTTCAAGGGCTTCCTGCTCTCTGCCATCTCTTCCAGCCCTGCCTCTCAAGGAGGCAAAAATAGATACCACCTCATTAAAAGTGCGCGTTATGAACTAAACACAACTAGTGTGCAGCTTTGCTTGAAAATGAACAACCCTCCTGCGACGGCAGCTGTACTTTTGTGTTGAAAGATGGGATCATAATTCTTATCAGGAGAGAAGGAAGAAGGGCCATTTCTAGGATTGTACAGGAGCTCCTGCCATGTACAAAATTATAAAGTTTTCTTTGGAGGGAGCAGAATGAAGGAAATCAGTGTCATGAGGGGGAAAGGCCTGTGTATTTTGCTCTTGTTCTTGTGGTGATGGTGGTGAGGGTGCTGGTGGTCATGCATGTGCCTGTGTGTTTATATATTTTGCTAGTCATTTGTCATCAAGTGCTCCTTGCCCTCAAGCGACTATTAGAATGCCTGGTTTGATAAATGAAGCTAGAGATATTACCCAAGGCTTTATGGCTTCGTGGTTTAAAAACATTGTCAGTAATAAGCTATTTTTCTTTTAGAAGTGTCTAAATTCTTGGCACCCACACCAGTGGATCCGATGAATTCCAAAGAAACATTTGTTAAATGGCCCCTTGGGTCATAGGTCCAAAACCCAAACACCTATAGGATCTAGATTGGTCATATAACTGAATGAATCTAGGTAGATGAAGTATTAAGGAGTGGGAGTAATGTCCCATCTGAAGAGAGCAGTTTCCAAATTCCGTATTAAAAGTAAAAATGCTGCCCGGCTGGTATGGCTCAGTGGTTGACATTTTTTCAGGAGTGTTTACATGTCCTCCCTGTGCAAATCAATCCAATAGCCTTTGAACACCTACAGAGGATAGGGCAATGTGCTGTGGAAGGCGGAGTAGCAGAGGCTGTGTCACCTTCTATTTTTAAAGAGGTGGTAATCTCTCAGGAACAGTAATGGGCTATTTATTTTAAAGATAGGGATAACTTTTGGGAGAACACCGTATTTTTATACAAAACAAAGGAAATGCATGTTTGTTGTGATTTTTGTATTTTAAAGTCAAAGATTTTTTCATAGCTAAGACTCAATGAGTCCACCAGCACATGCTTTCTCATAAAGAAAAGCAGCAAAAGGATGCAAATTTGGAGCAGAAATGTGATGAGAAGTCGCTTTGGGAATGGGGTATTGAAGGACTGGGTAGACTTCTTAGGTGGGTCTGTTTAAACTTAGGTTACCTTCAAGGTCTGGAATTGGCCATGTTATACATTTTATAAGTTCACGTATCATTATGTGGCTTTGAGTAACTCTGAAATTTAATAAACAGTTTTAACATAAGGCCAGCCTTATAGGGAAACAAAGGTAGTTTACCACTATGTCTGTCTTTTAGAGAACTTAAATGTATTTCAAATATGATAAAAATCAAGAAAGGCCAAGATGTTAAAACTTGGCATTTTTGTTAATTTTATCTATTCCTAAGTTTCTTTAAGGCTGATTTTTTTTAACACATTGTTTGCGGGTAGTTTTTATCGCGCGCTAACAGGTGGCTCTACTATTTACAGTCAACGTAAAACGTATAAATACGTTTCCTGCATACAATGTGTTTAAATTTAAACAACTGTTTCAAAATGTACTGAAATACACATAATCATCTTAATTATTTGTACATGCATAAGACCGATTTGGTATTAGATGAGGCAAAAAGCTTGTCTCAAATTGTTCTGGAGGAGTTAATTTCTAAATGTTGATATTTAGGTTGGAAAATGGAAACTGTTCTTTTTCCAATGAAGTCAAAAGATGGCAAGATTGGAACTTTACAGTAAAAAAAGGAACACCTTATCTTTGGATTTCTTACTAAGGGCGCCAGAACAGAGGCCCAGAGGCCAGCAGGCCTTGGCTCTAGAATGCTGCCCATTGGGAACGGAGACTGTTGCTGCCCATGAAGGCGGTGGGAGCAAAGGTTTACAGCTGACTGGTTTGGTTTGCCTCGAGCTGATCTATGGCCACTGAACTGTTTGGGTCTTTTCATAGGTGGGGGCAGTATTTGGGTTATTTATTCTGAGAGGAGGCTAGATGCTATTTCCATCTGCCTCAGAGTATTTGAAGAGATAAATGTCTGCCACATCCTGATAAATGGCCTCCATGGTTCATTGCCAGATAAACTGAGTTATGGCTCCTATATTTCATTTCAAAGAAAACTTCAGCCATCCAAAGAATGCACTGCAGCCTTCCATTTGACCAGGGCAGCAAAATGTTTTTCTGTTTAAAGGACAAGGTTTGCACAGTAGCTCCTTAGGGGGACTGGAGGGTAAGGGATAAATAGAAAACACTCTGTAAGTCAGGCTAGTAAATCAAGTGTGGTCCATTCAAAATATGATAAAGAATCCAGGGAACAAAACGTAATAGTCTATGTCCGGGCTGACTTCAAAATCATTTCTACCTCAGCACTCACATCCTCAGTCAATTATAATCATTCTAGAGCACATTATCTTTAAGAATAAACAAAGGGGTGGCACACGCTTTTAAATATTATCCAGAGTATTATAAGACGTGTCTTTTTTTTGTAAGAAATATGAAAAAGGTACAGATTTGGGGCAATTATGTGTATCAGTGGATTGAATACAAATGTATTCTAGATACCAACTGATTTTCAGATACCAAATGGCAAGGGGATTATAATTGTAAATAGCTTTGTCATATACACAGAGGCATGTACATAGCCTGTGTGCATCACTTACTGGAATAAGGACAACTACATTTGTTAAAAGGCTGAACTGGTGGGGTGGAGTATCTGTTGATGGAAAGAGGGGGCGTGCTTCAGGGTAATGGAATGCGTGAAATCAGTGCCTTCCTGGGGAGCATGTGTTTACCAAGACTTTTGGGGAAACAGACAACATAAGGAGGGAAGACCCTTTGCATTCTTGTTAGCACGGAAGTGAGGTGAGCCAAGAACACACTTGGGATTTAACCAAATTAAGCAGAGGGTCCATGTGTGCTGTGCTGTATGTCTTCTGCCTGCCTGGACATTGGGGCCATACTTTGTGAGAAAGCTATTATGATGCGACAAAACAATGCCATCTGAGTACATGCTAATTGTGGGTGGATCCCAAAGGGGTTCACCTAGCTAGCTCCACATTGCCAGGGGTCTGGAAAGTGCGTGCCACAGGGTTAGGCCTTAGGGCAGTGGTTCTCAACTTTGGCTGCACATTAGAATCACCTGGGAATCTTTTTAAAATCCTGATTTCTGGGCCTCATCCTCCGGAAATTCTGTTTCTTTGTTATGGGGTGGGGACACAACATTAGTAACAAAGAAACAGAATTTCCGGAGGATGAGGCCCAGAAATCAGGATTTTAAAAAGATTCCCAGGTGATTCTAATGTGCAGCCAAGGTTGAGAACCACTGCCTTAGGGGAAAGAGGTGCAGTTATATATGAAAGAGTTCAGTCCCTGAATCCGAGAACGCTCCCACTGTAGGTATGAAGCTCTCCTACTGTTTCTCTGGCTGACTTTGGCCAGTCGTAGATCCCTGCGGCCTTGCCCAATTAAAGCATACTTGATTGCTACTTGAAGGAAACTGGCAGGAAGCAGGAGCTCATTCTCCTGGTGTCCTATGTGATTTGGTGTCAGAATGGAGCAAATGAAGCAATTTCCTACTCCACCCAGCAGGAGGAGGTGCAAGCAGACTCATGCATGTGCTGGAAATTTCATATAAGTATGACTATTTTCCATAAATTTGAGACTGGTGAAAAGTAATACAACCTTTGAATATTTTTTCCTCCCTGAGATGATGGTACAGTATAACCTGGCACAAACATTTAAAAACATACACACACAAAATGAGCATTGAATTATGAATATGGTCCATGTGATCATTAACCTAAAGAGACAGTGACTAATTATGAATCACAGGGAACCTTCCATAAGAAACCTTCTACCTTCAACTACCTTTCACTACTTCACATGTTGAATTATCTGCCCATTTTTCTTAAAATTTTCTGTGCACATTGTACTATTCACATAATTACTTGTCTTTCCAACTAGACTGTGAAGTACTTGTAAGCCTTTGCCTTTTACAGATCAAACCTATTAAGCACATAGTAGGTGTTTAATTAATTGTGAATGAATGGATGCTTACTAATAAATGCTTCTGAAGCCTAACATAAAAAGCTTGTTGTTTCCTGCCCTCTCCCCAAGCTTGATGTTTCTAAATAAATGTAAAAGGGTTATTCCAATGCAAAGTGGAAAAGGAGATATGTTTATCATGATGATATACAGTTCTAGTTGGTGTGGGACAGAAAATAGTGAGGCTATTTAAGGAGAGTCACTAACTGTAGAATTCTGCTAAATCTGAGTGCTATTGATTTAGGATCTGGGCTCATTTATGCATTTGACCAATCCAACACTCAAAAAAGTTGGAATGACACCATTCAGACAAGGCAGAATGGACACTCTCCATGGTCTTACAGCAAAGCAGGAGTCATGGAGGCAGCAGGCATCCTTGGGTTCAAATCCTGTCATCGCCACTTACTAATTCTGTGATCTTGCATAATGGTCATATTAAGTCCAATCCTCCATGACAATATATATGTTCAGAAGGCTAATGTTTATTAGAATATTCTAGGTCCATGTTCTGTGTCTCAGAAAATGGTTCCAATTGTGTCAGGTGCTCTGATTGAAGCAAATATTCCACCAGGATCTGAGTCCACCAAGCAGACTCTGTGTGAATTTTGCAGAGAATCCCCACCAACCATGTCAATACAACTAATGAATTTCCGTCTCTCCTTTAACACACAACACGTGCTTCTTCAGTGCCTCCCACCTCCCAATCAATATACATTGACTCCAAAATAATACACTGCAGGCAGCTCCCTGTTTCAAGAAATGAGATGCATGTTCTCTTCCTTTGATCAGCACCATTCCTTCAGCTTGCTGGTCAGCCTCTCCGGAGCCACTCCTACTCCAGGGAAGGGGACAATGGATCTACCATTGCATCTTGGGACTGCGTTCACATTACCTGGATTATGGCAACGACTCCTCAGGATTGAAAGATGCACAGTTCGAATAACTTGAAACCAAAATCACCAATGGTAATGTTGCTGCACATCTTTCCTACAAATTAGTACAGATTTTGAAAAGGACCTATTATAATGCCCATAGTAGTAAAACAGAATTCGCTACAACTTCTCTAATTGCTGCTAGTTCCAGGAGCTGATTCATGACATCCTTCCCTGTTCTTTAGGGTTCTCTTATTTGGGGGTCTCTTTTCTCCCCTGCTCATGAGATCACAATGATGGACACCTTCCTGTAATCATTTAGCTTTGTGTACATCTATATGTAGATGATCACATGACATCACATACAAACGTATCTCACCTTCAGAAGCATAAACGTAAAATATTTTTTTCTTCTTATTTGACATACATGTGAACTTATGAATATCTGTGCTCTGATCCCTGTTTCTACCTATCATAAGGCCGGTGATGACTCAAAAATCACAATATATCAGTATTTATAAAGGGAACAAATAGGACCTATTAGATTTTATGCCACTGTCTGAAAAGTGTAGAGTTTCTCAGCATCCATTTAAATTAGACTCTGATTTAATAACTCATCAAGGGTTAGATAGCATTTCAATTGAGTAATGCTAATATAGAAGTTGGAACTAGGCCAATAGGATTTGAGTATCAGGGGACATACCTAATTATTATGACCCAACCAGAGATGTGATGCCTTGTCTCTTCGAGCCAGCTGAACTGACGGGGAAGCGTGCCAAGGAGAGGGCATGCCAGTCTGGCCTTACATGCCCTAAACTTGCTGTCTAGGTTGATTCAGTGGAAAGAACATGGGTTTTGTAGACAAATCTCAGATTGAATTCTGGCTGTTGCACTTATAACCTTGATGCCTTGAGCATATTACTTAACCTCTCTGAGTCTCAGTTTGCTTTTCCATAAAACAGGGATTGTATCTCCCCTGCAGCTCTGTTTGTAAAAATGAAATGAAAAACAATAACTCATGTCTGATCACCGGACCATCACAGAGTGGCTACTCTAGAACTCATCATTTCTTGGCTCTCTTTTCTTTCTGCGTGTGTCAAATTAATGGCAGACAATGTTTTCAGCAAGTTGTTGAAAACAGCTACTTCTATATAACGATGCTGAAATTCACTAGGTCTTTAATGCTGGGAATAGACATGCTCATGAAAGTCAGAGAATGTAGAGCACAATCCTTCTCTATAACAGTCATCTATTTTTTTTCTCATTTTGGGCAAGAGAGGGAAATATTAGCCCATGGAAAAGAAATTTGTTCTGATTCTCCCCCTCTCTTCTTTTTCCTTCCTTCCTTCCTTCCTTCCTTCCTTCCTTCCTTCCTTCCTTCCTTCCTTCCTTCCTTCCTTCCTTCCTTCCTTCCTTCCTTCCCTCTTTTCTTTCTGGCATAATGGAAAACTTGAATCAGAGTTTTGAGAACACAATGAATTTGGCATCTTCATTCCCTACCCTAGAGAAGACCTATGCTGCTCTGTAAATTGGAGGAAGGATGCAGCTGTGTTGGTCAGCATGTAAAATAACATGCTGTCCTTATAGAACGCGATGTGCAAAGCACCAGTTTAACTTGACATTCAAGGCACTTTAACACCTGTTTCCATAGCTACACTGTAATCCAGACATTTGAGAGGCAGGTCTGCCTCTGCCAGGCCTGTCATTTCAGGGAAATAAATTAAGAAAGCTGATGACAAGGCTTGGATTATACAATTTCTTTAAAGTGCAAAGCAGACCTGAAATCTAACCAGGAACGAAGAGAGTTCAAGACAAAATGGATAAAATCCATTTCCGATAACCTTTGTAAGAAAATTTGAACGCAGCCTCTTTTATACATTTTGTTCCCCAACTCTCAGAAGCAGCATCATATGTTACACCTGGCAGTGATATTTGTGGCACCGTATTTTTCTTAGTTTTAAGAGGTGACACCATATTTTTAAAAATGGAAGTTTGGAAAAAATAAGCAGATGGGAAGATACTGGTGATAGGGGGGCATGGTGAAGAGAGAAAAAGAGAGAAAGATGGAGTTCGGCAAGTGCTAAAGGGCAAAGCTTGGGTAGCAGACACCGCGATATTTGCATATTCACAATATGTTTCTGGCCTAGAGAGCATCTTATTTTTTTTTCTGGAGTTCTGTATGTATTTCTAGGACTCTATATTTATCCATGTCTCTGGCTACACATGTAAGACTAAGTTTAGATTTGGTGTTTTCTGGATGCTTTGCAGCGGTATTTGAAGAATTCCACGTGCAATATGCATGGGGCTGCAGACATGAGCCGCTCTCACGTAGGAGGCGCATCCAGGAGGCGGTGGAGACGCCAGGAGGAGCTCTGCAGCGTGGTGGCTGGCGGCCCAGTAGACAAGGCCTTTCAACGCTATTGTCATGGAGGATTTCTGAGTCATTTAATTTAGTTTCGCAATCTCTTCCAAACAAAAGCAGTATAGTAACAAAATCAGACAGTACAGCATGGAAACAGCTACCTTCCTCTGAAAGACCCTCACAGAGTTGTTGTTGTTTTGTTTTTACCTCATGTGTTAATGAAATTTAGGGTTGAATAATTCTAGTGGAAAATCAGCTAATGCCTGCTTGCCTGAGTGCTATTTATTTACTTATTTTGGTAAGTAAGTAGGGGAGACAATTATTTTGGAAGGGAAGGTGAGGAGAGAGGGAGTTAGAAGAAGGGATTGCTAAGGGAATAGATCTCAAATGTTCTCAGCACACACAAAAATAATAATTATGTCATGTGATACAGGTGCCAGCTAACGCTATGGTGATCATCATTTTGCAGTACATAAGTGCATCAAATCAATACATAGTACACCGTAAACCTACACAATGTTATGTGTTCATTATGCATCAATAAAGCTGGTTTAAAAAAGAAGGGATTATCGCAGGGCTACATGCTCTCCTAGGGATGAGGCCCTCGCTGTCATGGGAATGTGCTCATCATTAGTTGTTTTACTTTCGTGCCCTTTTCTTAGTGTTTATGCCACCCACAGCCTTCAGGCCCCCTGGGCCAGGTGACACTGATGACTCAGCCTGACTGGTATTTCCAGCATCGTCTAGAAAATTTACTTTGGGGACAATATATTGAAAACATTTTTGTTGAATCATGAAATATCCCTTTTTACTGATGTTTTCCAGTATTTTATTGAAAAGTGCTTTATAAAGGGAAATTTGCTAGTGGGTTTGCTTCAAAACGGGTGAAATTATCTATTTTTCCAAATGGCAACACCAAAGAGGAAAAGTGTGAAGTAAAATGATTAACACATAAAATGTGAAGAAATTCATGTGATCTTATCGGCCGAGGGGAAATGGGCATGTACTTGTATGTATGTATGCGTGTGCACATATGTATATACACACATACAGGAACAGACTTTTAGTTTTTTTTTATGTTAAAATTTACTCAGTACAACAGAGTTTAAGCTAATATAATACGTAGAGTGCTTTTTAAATTTATATTTGTGCCTGGGTCCTCTACCTTTGCAAGCACGTGCTCTTCATCCTCTCCCATCCAAGGCAGCTGTCCGCACAGAGGCTCTGGAGACAAGGAGACGGATGATACTCAACATGCCAACCGGGACTATACAGTGAGACAAAAACTTACAAGCCAGGCTATTGGCCTGAAGGAGGATTTCCCAATCCAGAGGAGGGAAGCTGCTACTTTAGTCCATGTCAGCCTGACCTGCCTAAAGTACAGAACTTTTGATCTGGTGGTTGTGTAAGTAATGTGTTCCCTTTTCCAGACTCAGGGGATGGTAGGAAGTAGAAGAGAGAGAGAGAGAGGGAGGTAAAGATAAGTGGATCCTGATTTCTACCTTTTCCAGTCCTTCCAAGTCCCCCAGGGTCTGGGGAAAGCCCTCTTGCAGGCTGCCCCATGCATTCCGAGGTGCCACCTTGTCTAAGCAATCATGGTGGCAGAGGATGTAGCAGGGTGCCCAAGACCACCCCGGGTTTGATGATTTGCCTGGAATCGTTCAGATTTATTACAGCGAAAAGATACAAAAAAAATATATCAGCAAGGAGGAAAGGTGTCTGGGGGAAACTCTGGAGGAAACCAGATGCAAGTTTCCAAAAGTCCTCTCCCAGCAGGTCACACGCGAGGCACTTGATTCCCTCAGCGAAGATCGTGACAACACATGTAGGATGTTGTCTTCCCGGGAGCTCGTTAGAGACTCCGTGCCCCGGGTGTTTACTGGGAACTGGTCATGAAGGCATCCTCTTCCTGGCACGTGCCCAAATCCAGACTCCCAGAAGGAAAGCAGGGGTTCAGCATAAACCCTGTTGTTTGTACAATCCGTTTAGGGACACTGATTCTCTCTTATCAGTGAGTATGCTAGGAATCCTTCCAAAATCAAAGTTCCCAGACACCAGCCAAGGACCAACCTTGCAAGCAAGTCTTAAGATAAAGCTTCAGGCGTGCTGCAGAGGGCGATGAGGCAGAGGCTCTGAAGATAAACTTCCTGGCAGCCTTCCGTTCTCAGGCGGCGTGAGTGCTACATTAAAAGACCACGGGGCTGCCACGGGCTCTGCTGTGCAAGGAAATGATTCTGCAGAAGAGCCTGGGGTGACTAGTCCAATTGCGGCAGAATCACAGGCTGCAGAAGCAGGAGTAAGGGGAGGCCAAGTTGTCCAGGGAATCCTGTCCACAGCATATTTTCAAGGCAAAAGAATGGACCACAAGTTCATCAGCCACAGACAACACTAGAGGCCAGCAGGAGCCACGATGACCACAAAGAGAAGGAAAATCCTTCCAGCAGGCACATATCCAAGGACCAGCGCAAGTCCAGAGGCCCCTTTCCCTCCATGCCAGGCGCCCTCTTTCCCATGCACTCGGCTGCTCTTTGGAAGATAAACAGAGGAGGGAGGAGAGACTGAACATTGCCTAGTGGACTGTTTAGGTCATGGATCATTGCTTTAAGCCAGAATGCATATTGAATACAATTTTTTTCTCTGCTCACCAGTGGGTAGGCATCTGGGAGCAAGCGGATACTGAGTAATGAAATTACGTTTTCCCCCACATCTTCATTGTAGTATGAATTAAACTGTGTGTTTTTACTACAATAACAAATTTAATTTATGAGAAAGAGTATTATTTTATTTTCTAAAAATGTTTACTATTTCACTACCCCAAAGCTTTTTTCTCCTTTTAGGTACCTTCTAAAAATGAGAATATGTTGTTACTAGATGATGGTGTTTTCCAATGTGCTCAAGACTCAAAATCCAAAATGTATTAGAAATAGAAAGCTCTTTTCAGGCCAGCTAAAGTGAACCATATGTGATAGTCTTCCGAGATGGCCACGAACAATCACTTGTTTCCCTATGTGGGCAAGCTGATTCATTCATTAACAGGAGATGCCTCTCTCCTTAAAACTGGGCTGGCCCCTCTGATTTGACTCCATCAATAGGACCCAGTCCAAATCACACTATCCCAGTTCTGGGTCTAGCCTTTATGAAGACTGATGTCTTTCCTTTTTTTCTCTAGAGAAGCCTGCTACCATGTAAGAAACACAACTTTCCTGGCCTTCTATGCCGTGAATATGTCCAGTTAGGTATGTGGAGAGGCCACAGGGAGGAGCACTGAGAAGCCCAATCACCAGTAAGCAAAGAGGCCCCAGACCTATACCCATAGGGGAAGTATCCAGCTCAGTCCCAGCCATTTATCTCATCCTCGCTAAGACCCCAGATATCATGAAGCAGAGACACATTTTTTTTTTGGTTAATCCTCACCCTAGGATATTTTTCTATTGATTTTTAGAGAGAGTGGAAGGGAAGGGGAGAGACAGAGAGAGAAACATCAATGTGAGAGAGACATATCAATTGGATGCCTCCTGCATGGGCCCAAGATCTGGGGCCTGGATCGAGCCTACAACTGAGATATGTGCCCTTGACCAGAATTGAACCCAGAACCCTTCAGTCTGTGAGCCGATGCTCTCTCCACTGAGCCAAACCGGCTAGGGTCAGAGACTCTCTTGCTGTCCAAATTCCTGACCTATAGTTTCTCGAGCAAATAAAATAGTTGTAACTTTTTTAGTCACTAAATTTTGGGCCAGTTTGTTATGCAGCAATAACTGGAACATATAGTAAGAGCATTTTATTTACCAACAAAACTAAAAAGGTCATCATCAAAAAAATAAAAAACACAAATGTTATTTGTTACCCACATGAAATAGTTTTAAATCAGATTTTGGAGTCAAATTATCCTCCAAATAACTCATGATGACCAGATCTCCAAGTCCTTTTGTCACATTAAAATCTCTTGTGGCTTTTGAGTACAGTCCAAGGGACATCAGAATTTACTGCCTGTTTGTTTGGTTTTGGTTTTTTTTTTTTCAAGTAGAAAGTAGGAAACATAGCTTGAATTCTATTGTTCATCTATCATTACCAGTATTAACTGCTTTGGTAAAATTGGTTACAGCTTTTTGCCTGAGGAAATGTTTTTTACTTTTTATTGCAGAAATTCTCAAAAATATACAAAAGTAGGACATTAAGGTAACACAGCTCCCGTGTATCAGTCAATTTCAATAAATATCACCATTTTCTTCCAAAGAATCCATCTTATGACCATCCATTCTCACAAGCAGATTTTCCTCTGGGCACTTTTATCTGAACCTCATGGTAGAAATTAGAAGAGAATAAGGAAGAGAAGCAGATAAAAAAATAGGAAAGAAAGAGAAAGGTGTATACTGTTGAAAGCTTGATAATCCTATTCACATCCTATTTCCATTCTCTTTAATCAGAAGATGTATATTCCACTAGCACTCTAGTTAGTCCGTAGAGTAATATTGACTCCAAAATTGAAATAAAGAGATTAGCCTTCCTAAATTTCCAGCAATGGCCATGGTTCAGGCTTTAATAAGTGCCATGGTATAAACACTTCCAGAAACCATTTCTAAAAGAGCGTCCTGCAGGAAGGTTTAAACAAAATTTAAACAAGACTTCAAACATAGATTTACAATAGTTTCATGACAAAAGCTAAGGCTTAAAATGTTTTAGGAGTTGCTGCGGGTTTCTGATTGAGAACATAGTGTGTGTTATACATTAGCTGTTTAATGTGTTCAGTTGTTGAATCCAAAATTGCTTGGAAGGTTTAAATGTTGGCAGCCATGAAAACAAACACTGGTTCGTGTTCCCAGGGCCTAACAGAAATCAAAGCAAACCTAATGGAAGGCAGGCTTAATCATTTTTCTTCATGTGACTAGTAAAGATGTGAAACCAAGCTTCAGTTTTACATTTAAGTGGTAATCTTCATAATTACATCTGGGTTACCACATGCAATGCCATGTTTTTTCTCCATAGCTGGAAAATAAAATGTGAACTTTTATATATTCCTCGCTCTGTATCATGTGACCATGGGAGACGGGGGCGCTTAATGAGAATTAGGCATTGGGCCAAAAGAGAATGTAATAGAGATCCGCTTTCTCCTTTCCTTTTTGGGAATCTGTGTCAGAGCTGTGTTTGTCCTGGGGTCAGAGTTTTCCCTGTCGATTTATGGTATGTAGTGGGACAGAATGGAAGAGTAGAAAATTGGGTGAAGAGAATTAAGTAAAATAGGAATGTGCTGATAGAGGGCTGGTCTGGCAGGCTTAATAGTTTGGAAAGCTTTTGTAAGGCTGAGCTTACTTTGTTACTAAAACTGTGTTTAAGATCTTGAATGTCGAGACATAGATCATAACTGTTTTATAGGTATTTCCCATTGAGAAAAAAGAGTTATAGTTATCAAGTATTTTCAATGGTTGGTCTTGAAAGCATTCAATTCTCTTGAAAACACAAAGAGAATCATGAGATATCAGTGTACTTCGATGCCTCGATTTCCTAACAATGGTGCAAAGGACACCAGACTAAAAAGGGGGAATCTGGATGAAAGTTTTACTACACATTCCTCTAGCAAAGCCTGGTAAGGAGCTAAATATACTTAGATTCATCGTGCAATGTCCAATATCTCACTAGCTTTATATGTGAAGTGAGGATAGTAAAATCTCTACTTTCCACCTGATAAGATAGTTTTAAAAATTAGATGACATTAGCTAGTGGATTGAAAACATGCTGAAAAAGTTCAAGTAGAGTATGAAGGCCTGATTGTCGACATTAAGTGTTATTTATAGAGTGCCTACTTCATGCAGAGCAGAGCCGTCAGGAGCGGGGTTTCAAAGAAACATGCCAGATAGCACCACTAATATAAACAAGATTGTGATCCTTAAGTAATTCATTTGTTCCTGAGACAAGGAAGTTAGACAAAAGTAAAATAAACACATTTTATCATCATTTTTTCCTTGCCATTGGCATTCACTGGTAGATCAACAAATTTAATCTTTATTCAAAGCACATATATGCCCCATGTACAAGCATACACACACGTGCACACACACACTGGATTTCTAGCAACTGCCGGAGTCCAATAACACCAAACACAGTGTAAATGGCATCATTGATGTAAACAGAAACAGAGAAAGTTCTGTGACAGACGGAGCCCTACTAGGGGAATTGTATCATGATGAGAACTTACTCAAACTTTGTTTCTGTTTTATATTACTGGCATAATGAACCACCCCAAAATTGAGTAGCCTAGAACAATAACCATTGTACTGCTATGTTTCTGTGAGGGAGCAACTATGGCAGGGTTCAGTGCGGGATGGCTCATTTCTGCTTCACAGAGTGTCAACTGGGCAGCTGAGCTGAGTTTGAGGATCCAAGATGGCTTTACTCACGTGCCTAGGATTTGGTGCTGGCTGTTGGCTGGGGCTCTTCAGTCTCCTCTACACGGCTTTTCTCTCCATGTAGTTTTCCATCCTCCGGGGAGCCTCTCTGCATGGGGCCTCTTCTCCAGCCAGAGGCAGGGCTTTATTTACATGACAAGCTTCTAAGAGGGCCAAACGGAAGTTTCAAGATCTCTTAAGGTGTAGGCCCAAAATCAACAGCAGCAATTACCTACCTCCTGACTTCTTGTTATGTGAGAAAAATAAACTCCTAAATGTTTGAACTACTCTGGTGGGGCATTCTGTACTGTGGATGAGTAATTCCTTTCGGCTACAACACTGAAGGCTGGCTTATCTGGGGATTGAGCCTTTCCCCCTCCATCCCCTGTGTTGTTAGTATCTAACACAAAAGCTTTCCTGAGGCAGCCAGGAATCTCACTGTTGGATTAAGTGAGAGGGCATTTCACCATAGTCTTTGCTTTATTTTGGGTTAACTTCTTGTTAATAAGAAAATGTAATTAAACAGAACATCTCAGTTGCCCTGAGAATCACAATTCTTCTAGGTAAACTTGGTAACAAGGGACTGCCCTGTGCATTTCAGAAAGGATGCTGCAGGCCCTGGCCAGGTAGCTCAGAGCATTGTCCTGATACACTAAAGTTTTGGGTCAATCCCTGGTCAGGGAATATATAAGACTCAACCAATGAATGCATAAATTAGTGGAACAACAAATCGATATTTCTCTCTCTCTCTCTCTCTCTCTCTCTCTCTCTCTCTCTTCCTTTCTCTCAAAAAAAAAAAATCAAATAAATAAATAAATAAATAAATAAAAGTGTGCTGCTGAGAAAGAAATGATATAGGACACAGAATTAAGTGGTAACCACAAGTATTAATATTTATGACAGCCCCTAGAAGAACCTTAAAGAAAAGGGAGGAAGTCAAAGCTAATGGATCATTTTTATAAACATTTATCCCAATAAGCAGTTGTAGAGAATCTGGCATTGGTATGATCATAAGGTTCTAATTGCAAAAATCTTTCTCAAATGTCATAGCTGAGAAGATGGAAAAGCCATACCTTCTTGTTTGGATGCTTGTTACTTAAATCACATCTTAGTTGGATTGCATGAAATCTTATAGATAGAGAAGTAACAGATATGTGTATTGAAAATTAAAAAAAACACACAGAAATTAGGTACCTCACTATAGGAATATTATCATATTAAAGGTTCTGAGAAGAATCCTAAGAAAAACAAAACTGATTTTTTAAAAACTCAGCATTTCCCAAATATTTTTGCTCAAAAAACCTTAATTTCTTTCTTTTTCAAATAATTATAAGTAAAGCTTAAGCAATGTCATATTCAGGACTCCTAATGGTCCTTTTAAATTCTAAAAGTCCATGTGTCTTTATATCAAAACTAGAGACCCGGCGCACGAAATTTGTGTACTGAGGGATGGGTATCCCTCAGCCCACCCTGCACCCTCTCCAATCTGGGACCGCTCGGACATCCATCTCACAATCCGGGACTGCTGGCTCCCAACCGCTCGCCTGCCTGCCTGCCTGATTGCCCCTAACTGCTTCTGCCTGCCAGCCTGATCACCCCCTAACCACTCCCCTGCCAGCCTGATCAACGCCTAACTGCTGCCCTGCTGGGTCAATTGCCCCCAACTGCCCTCCCCTACAGGCCTGGTCCCCCCAACTGCCCTCCACTGCTGGCCATCTTTGGCAGCCATCTTGTGACCACATGTGGGCGGCCATCTTGTGTGAGGGCATGACAGTCAATTTGCATATTACCTCTTTATTATATAGGATTATAAAAATAATGGCTCTGAATGAAACAAAAGACTGAATTTTCAAGATTAACCTAAATTTATTTTCATAATATAATGTAACCAGACAATAAAATGTAGGACTTTTTCTTATAACCCATCTCAATCAAAATTCTCAAGATCAAGAAGTCATGTTTGAGGTTTACTTAAAAGTCCTACTTATATAAAACATGCAGACATATAGGAATAAATGACTAGTCTGAGAACTTTCTTTTGTTTAATATAGTTTTATTGGTTTTAGAAAGGAAGGGAGGGAGTGGGCGCGAGAGATAGAAACATCAATGATGAGAGAGAATCATTGATCGGCTGCCTTCTACATGCTCCACACGGGGATCAAGCCCACAACCCGGGCATGTGCCCTGACCAGGAGTTAAACCATGACCTCCTGGTTCATAGGTTGACAATCAACACTGGCTGGGAGAGAATATGCAACTTTTTTTCCTGCTGCTAGGGTGTGATTTCTTCCTTGGATACTGCAAAGATGCATTTTTTATGATGCTGCTTTGCAGAGAAGAGAAAAATGATCACCCAAAAGCAAATGTCAGAAAAAGCTTCTTGAAGAGAACGGGTCTTGCAGTGTGCTTTCTGTTCTTGTTACAGTAGAATTGTCATGGCTCCATTTGAATGGACAATGCCTAATAGACTCAATCATTTGTGGTGCCATAATGTTTACCTTCCTGGATTAGTTCCCTTCAACAAGAAATTAGTGAGTCATCTCTATGCTTCCGGTGGTAGGCCAGGCACTAGAAATGTGGATGTGAGTAAGACAAGGTCCCTGCACCCAATGATAAATATTATGATAGACAAATGTGCAGGATGTTATAACAGTCCCAAACTCAGTCAGCATGTACACTGTCTGAGAGGAGAAAATAGAAGAGAAATATATTACAAGAAGAAAACCAAAGTAAACTCAGGAAAAACCCTGAAGTAAAAGCAGAAAACTTTGGCATTGGACGGCAATGGGCCCAGAAGATATGGGACATAGTTGCTGTAGAAAAAAAAGCCAGAAAAACAAATCTCAGTAGTAAATAGATCCAATTTCAAAAAGCTGCATCAGAGGATATCAGAGTTTAAGAGATAAGGGGTCCTTGAAGGTTATTAACTAATCATTGTACAGACAATTACACTTAGGCCCTGACCAGGAATTGAACTGTGACCTCTTGATTCAAAGGTCAACACTTGACACTCAACCACTGAGCCACTGCCAACTGGGCTTCTTTTTTTTTTTTCATTGTTTCTCTTTCTTTTTTCCTTTTTAATTAATTTTTTTTTTTTACTATCATACATGGTTTGAAGTAAGTTGACTATTGTTTGTGGCTATAAATAGGTTTCAGTGATGTTTCTTTTATTTTATTTAGGTGTACAACCCAGTGATTAGATATTTAAGTAACTTACAAAGTGCAGTGATGTTTATTTTAATGAGAAACCACTACATGGCAATTTAAAGAATATTCATATTAGAGGATCAGGAGTTTGACTTGGATTCAGAGAAAGTGGCAGGTAATTCAAGGCACAGGAAGAAGGGAAAAGTTACTTGGCCTCACATGATATATGGAGGTGGTGGGTGGAAAGGAAGGAAGACATCAAAACTAATTCAATATTTCATTTTCAAGTGACTGAAAGAATGTTGATGTCATTGCCAGATGCAGGTGGCCTGTGGAGGCAGGGAAGCAATGCTGATGTCTGTAAGGGCTAGAATGTGTCTGTAGAGAAGGAGAGATGGACGAGAGGGATTCTCTGAAGGGAGAATGGATGTTGTAGACTGTATGATGAATGAAGGAGGCAAAGTGAATTTAAGGATTATGGTGATGATGAGGGTGGGGCCCGTTATTGGGATAGAGGTCAGGGGAGACCTTTGGACCAAACCTTAATTGTCGTTATATAAACAAACAGCCCTGACTAATCCTACAACTTCAAGTCTTGAAGGAATGAATATGGGGAGATGATCAAGTTTTTTTCCTCCTCTAAAATAATTCCCCTGAGACTTTAACAATGGATAATACAGTTTATGGTTTTGTCATGTTTTTAATACCTTCCCTTGATAAAATATCAAATGTTCATTTGAATATCTAATGTTCATTTTGCTAGTAAATTATTCCACATGCATAACTCATCTTTTCTATTTGTTCCATATCCATTAATATAAACTGAAAATAGGTCACCATTAAGCCCTATTTCTCTCCCTAAAAACAATTGGGTGAGAACCCCTTCTTAGTTTTTTATTCTCAAATCTAAATTTTACAGTTCTGTAAAGTTTTCCTCATGGATATTATATACCAATGTCAGTGGTATCTATTTGCTGGTCCAGCTTCAGTTCCTATCTAGCCTATTTTAATTGAAAAGGCAATAACCAGATACAGTTCTCTTGTTTAAAAGAAAAGGAACTATTCAAATAATGAATGAGTGTTTCGTATTTCTTACAAGTTCTGGCCTTACTTGTGTAGCCAGAAAGAACCCTTTTGAACTCCTTAAAAGTATTATACATTTATTTTAGGGCAGTTTGATATTCAGCATATAGAGCCTCCCATTAATCCTCCCGGAATGAATACAAATACTTCTTCCTTCCTTTGCCAGACACAGGCAATTGCTTTGGAGACTATGTAAATAACTTTTTGAAATCCATTTTCAAACTCCTCCCCAGCACTGTTGTTTTCTTTTCCATTTAAAGACTGACTCCAGCACCACAATTTTGGGGACAAAGAAACACGTTTCCCAGGTAGTGCAGAAATAATAAACGAAGAAGGTTCCCACAGTTTACAAAGCCCGCTACTTATTATTTTTGAATCTGCAGTGAAGAAATTGATCCATTGATAATTTTAATAGGTGTCTGAGAAAATAAAAACAGTGCATCAAATTCCTGTCACTGGCAATATTCATCTCTTCTGTGTAGCAGCAATTCTTGGGGATTTCTCATCATGGAGACATTACAGATATTTGCAAAGGGAGATGAGAGGGTGAACAGTATTTTATTTCTAGATAGTTCAAATTCTTCCTGTGAAGAATTTATAGTATCACATAAAAACGCTAAAATACCGGCATTCTCACTTCCAATCTTGCACATCCTGTCAAGTCATCATCCCTAAAATCCTCATGTCCTCCCCACACTCCCCCCGAAATGCTTCCTTTACTCTTTCCGATATATTCTTGTAAACTCAGCTCTTTTCTGTCTAAATAAAGTAAGGTAACTGTGCTAGTTTCCTGGACTCTCAGTAACGTGCACTTCGACCTTATTTAAAGTGTGCAAATATTTAGTTTGTGAATAATATGAATAATGTAACTGGGGTTTTTCTGTGTGTTTTTTTTCTGAGTCTATCCTTCTAAAAAGGTACTATGAAATATGCCTATTTATTGCTGCTTATTTCTAAAACAGTAGCAAAATAAGCTGTAAATACTAGTGTAAAACAATGGGGAAGAACAGTTAATGTCAATTGACTTGTAACAATTTGAGAGAGCGAAATTCAATTGATTATTACTCATGGAGTTGACGAGCTTTATGACATTGTTAGTGTCATGTAGGGGAGAATCCTTTTCATCTGGGCTGTTAATTTGATGTATTCATGGTGTATTTTTCCTAAAGTGTGTTCAGAGGACCAGCTTCAGCAAAACCATCTAGGCTGTTTGAAATGCCAGGTTCCTATGTTTCCACCTGAGGCTAATAGCCCCAGGGGTTCCAAAGGAGGGGCCATGGAATCCGCCTTTTGAATAAGTAAATCTGGTTATTCTGCTCACATTTAAAATGCTCGAGAATCACTGATTTACAGCACACTAATAAAGCAAGATTTGTATTCTGACCCAGATCTCCTTGTTGAACTTTGGAATCTGTTTATAGAACCAGCTATTAGTTCTTTCACTTGAATGTTCTGTAGGCATCTTGTATTCTTTACATGTTCTACCACTAAACCTGTCTTCTTTTCCTTCTCTTGCCAGTACTAGTAAAAAGCCTAGGAGTCATTTGAGACTCTGCTCACTCCTGTATCTTCAACACCCAATTCATCACTAAGTATTCTCATGTCTACCTCCTTAAGATGCTTATGTCTATTACCAACTCTCCATTTCTACCTTTTCTGACATGCCAAAGGGCAGTGACTTTTCATCTGTAAAGCAAAGTGACCAAGCAGAGTGTATCACCTCCTTCTGGAGTCCCTACAAGTGGTACACCAAGGGGGAAGAGTGGGAATGGTCTGCCTTGGGTGCAGGCCAGAAGTCTTCGTTGTTGTTGTTATTGTGTATAGAGAATTAAAAAACAATGACAAAATTATTGGTCTGCTTTAATTGTCACCATTAAACAGTGTTAGTAATAAAATACTCCTTGCTGCTGGACTGTTCCCACCAATCTCCATGGCAAACTATTAGACCACATATACTTTGTACATATTTTTTAATATATCCATACATGCCATTTAACATTATAATTGTCTGTTTATACATTTTTTTCATCCCCTTAAACTCTGAGCTCTATAACTATTTTCTATTCCCCCAGAAACTAGCAAAAGACTCCTTATGTATTACAGATGCTTACTAAATGCAAATCTTGCATACTGGAATAAATGGATTATAACAATATTATGTGCAAGGCAAGAATCAAATTGGGAGACAAGGAATACAAATCTGTGTACTCATTCCCACAAAAATCTCTAGGAACTGTGAGAGATATCCCATAAATCCTATATAATAAAAGGCTAATATGCAAATCCACTGAATGGTGGAAAGACCAGTAGCTGACCACCAGGGGGCAGACGCTCAATGCAGGAGCTGCCCCCTTTTTGTCAGTGTGCTCCTACAGGGAGAGTACTGCTCAGCCAGAAGCCTGGCTCACGGTTGGCGAGCACAGTGGTGGTGGCGGGAGCCTCTCCTGCCTCCAGCAGCACTAAGGAGCAGCAAGCAGGCGGGCAGTAAGGAGCAAGGGGTTCTGGACTGTGAGAGAGTGCAGGCCGGGCTGAGGGACCTCTCCCCGCTCCCCCAGTGCATGAATTTTGTGCACTGGGCCTCCAGTGCAATAATAAGTAATTATTGAAATGAAGGAGATGCCATTAGTGGATAAGGTCATTTAAAATGTTTTTATTGATTTTTAGAGAGAGAGGAAGGGAGAGGAATGGAGAGGTAGAAACTTCAATGAGAAAGAAACATCATTCAACGGCTGCCTCCTGTACAGGGGATCAAGCCCTCAGCCTGGGCATGTGCCCTGACCAAGACTAGAATTAGTGACTTCTTGGTTTATGGGTTAATGCTCAGTTACTGAGCCATACCAGCTAGGCTAGATTAGGTAGTTCAGAGAAAAATGGAATGAAGAGGTCAAACAGATGTGACTATTTTAATAAACCACTTCTCTAACACTGGCTAGAGAACACATTAAGTACATTAATACAAACATAGACACACACAGTGCCCTATCAATAGGTGAACATGGAATGACAGATTCAAAGTGAGCAAAGACACACACACACACATTACTACGGTTTAAGATAAATGGATATTGTTTTAGAAGCACTGAACTCAGAAGTATTAATGAGCAAGACAATGAAGGTAGTACAGGAAACATAACAGAAACAGAACTAATATACTCAGATAAAAGGTAAAAAAATATTTCATTCTGGCCCTAGCCTGATTGCCTCAGTAGATAGAGTGTCAGCTTGTGGACTGAAGGGTCCCAGGCTTTATTCCCATCAAGAGTACATGCCCAGGTTGTGGGCTCAATCCCCAGTAGGGGACATGCAGGAGGTAGCAGATCAATGATTCTCTCTCATCATTGATGTTTCTATCTCTCTCTCTCCCTCTCCCTTCCTCTCTGAAATCAATACAGATATATGTTAAAAAAAAACATTTAATTCAGTAAAAGAATGGTTTTTGTATGAAAAGGGAGCAAGTAAAATCTAAACAATGTTAGCTAAAACAACTGATGCATTCAGTAGCAGAATAGTCACAGCAGAAGAGTGCATTGTTGAACATAAGGATTGAGCCACAGAATTACCCCAGAATTTAGCACAAAGGGTTAAAAGAATAAAAACTTTGGGGGAAATAGCTAAAAGGCAGAGAAAATGGATCTAGAATTAATAATTTTTTTTATAAAATAGCAAAATGAGATCTATCCACATGGAAATTAAAAACCAGTCTTCCAAATAACTATTGGGTTAGAAAGGGTGCTATATAATAAAAGCTATGTGTTGTGAGCAAAGTTTTTTCAAGGAAATTCTTTTATTAGAAAGCATAAAATTATTGTGTTAGAAAATGAGAAATCTGGGAGAAAATGTTTCAATCATTCAACTCAAGAAATTAGGGAAAATAAACCTAAAGCATAAGGAAACAATTGCTAAACAAAAATAAGAAATTAGTAAAATTTAAAATAAATAAAATTTAATAAATAGAACTGAAAGCTATTTTAAAAGATGACTAAAATATAGAAAACATTAACAAGTATGAAAACAGGAGATACAAAAACAGTATTATGAATCAGAAAGAGGTATAATTACACATATAATTATATATTGAACTAATTATACAAATATAAATTTAAATGTGTATAATTAGTTCAACAATAAGTAGAACACCTGTATAGAACAACTGTAAAATAAATAGAAAAAGCAGAAAGAAATTATTTTTAAAAGGCACCAGGCCCAGTTAATTTTACATTTGTTAGAATCAATGAACCTACATTGACACATTGTCTTCCACAGTCCATATTTTACATTAGAACTTACTCTCGGTGTTGTATCTTCTATCGGTTTTGAAAAATGTATAGTGACCTGTTTTAACCATTATGGTATCATTCAGAACAGTTTCACTGCCCTAAAAATTCTCTGTTCTCTGTCTATTCATTTCCTCCACCCCATATACCTAGCAATCACTGATCCTTTTACTATCTCCATAGATTTTTCTTTTACAGGGTGTCATGTAGAATTATATAGTATACTAGAGGCCCGATGCACAAAATTCGTACAAGAGTAGGCCTTCCTTCCCCCCACTGCTGGCACCGGCTTCCCTCTGCCACCCAGGACCCGGGCTTCCCCCACAGCCCCAGCTTCGTCTGGATGGACATCTGGTTTAATTAGCATATTATGCTTTTATTAGTATAGAATATAGCCTTTCAATTGGCTTCCTTCACTTAGTTATATGATTTTAAGTTACCTCTATGTCTTCTTTTGGCTTGATAGCTCTTTTTTTTTTTAGCTTTAAATATCCCATTTTTTGGAGGTATCACATTTTATTTATTCATTCATTTACTGAAAAAACATCTTGGTTGCTTTCAAGTTTTGGCAATTATGAATAAAGTTTCTCTAAACATCTGTGTGCAGATTTTTTGTATGAGCATAAGCTTTAAACTCATTTGGATAAATCCAAAGAACATGATTATATCATAAGAATAATGTTTCGTTTTGTAAGAAACTGCCAAACTATCTTCCAAAGTGGCTATACTATATAGTAACTGTAAGGCTGCATATGATCTGACTCTTATATGTTTCTCTGTTTCTCTCTCTCCCCCTCCCCCCTCTCTCTAACTCTTAGTGTCCCTCGTCACTACTTGGCCTCTTTGATGTTCAGCAAACACAGTGCGTGTGTTCCTGCTTTGGGAAGGAGCATCTCGGGAAGCCTGTGCCATCTTCAGCAGGTGGCAGGGTGAAGCTATGCAGCAAGTAGAATGGGCAGCTGCACTTTCTGGATCATGAAGCAGAGGCCTTGGTGAGTCAGCACTGCCCTCCATGGTGGAGTTGGCTTCTGAAGGTACATTGTGTCTGTATGCAGTGTCTGGACTTGACCCTCTCTTCCAGTCAATACCATGAGAAGCTTCTTGCAGATGTGGACTGTTCTGGTGTCAACAGTGATCAGAGAGAAGACCCTGGTACCATGTCTCTCAAAACCCGTAGTTTACATAGTGGCTCTATTTTGAAGTCTTTATTTCTGTGCACTGGATATTTGCTGAACTGTGGCAGTCCTTGCCTATCTCCTTATTCCTAAACCTTAGAGAGAAGAGATTTACTGCATGTAACTTCTTCTCTCCTGGAAACACTCCTGAGTTCCTTTGATAAAATTTTTCTTCACTTCCCCAGAGGCCTTCATTCCGTGAAAGTATTCCAGTGAATACTTTTGTTTGTTAATCCAAACTGTGTAATGTTGTTCTTTCCCAGGCCAGGGCCTGTTGTATGTACGGTTCTCCTATGACCTTATATGCCTGTCTACACAAAAAGCCACTGACAGTTATTTTCAGTGTAGAAAAAAAAAAAAAGGTATATCTCAGGGTCCCTAACTTCAATATCATAAACATGTTCTTTCTAAAGTATAAACGTTGAATTTTGAATCATTTCCAAAGAGCATAGAGACAGAGAAGAGGAAGGAAGACTCTATTTATCTGATATGAAAGGGAATACCATGGAAAAAGAAATCTGAGGAAGAAGATTTTTTTTTTTAATTTCTTTATTGATTAAGGTCTGAGGAAGACGTTTGCTGTGCCCACTTGAAAAAAATTTTATAAATTTTTTTAATTTTAAAAAACTATTTTTATTGATCTCATAGAGGAAGAGAGAGGGATAGAAACATCAATGATGAGAGAGAATCATTGATTGGCTGCCTCCTGCATGCCCCCTACTGGGGATCGAGCCCGCAACCCAGACATGTGCCCTGACTGATAATCAAACTGTGACCTCATGATTTATAGGTTGACACTCAACCAGTGACCCACAACTGCTAGGCTGAAAATTTTTATTTAATGCTTATTTTAATTATCAACAAGTAGAATGTCAGGTGAGAAGCAAAAGCCTTTTATAATGTGATGCTATTCCACTTCAATAGAAGAGATTCCTCTCAGTATTTTAAAGTTTGTTTTATATACACCTGGACATATTTAAAAGACTTTTCCCCCCTTTTTAAAAGTACTCCGTCTAACTAGGACGAGCTATTAATTGCGAAGTGTAAAATGATTCTTATTAACTTTGCAGTGTGGCAGCCAAAACTTATTTAGGAAACATTTAACCTTTAAGTCTTTATCGGTACTAACCAATTTTCATTTTGTCTCTGGCTAGTCAATAATCTCTTTAATTTCTTCTTTCCTTGCTCTTCTAAGCTGATGATGTGTTTAGTTCCTGTCACTGCCAAGCACAGTCTAAATAATGATACAAATAAGCAAAGTGATTTAGGTGGTGGCTTGTTGGCTTTGGCACAATAGACAGAAGAGCTGGTTGGTAGAGAGTGATTGCAGGTAACAGTGAGAATAAGTTGTATTATGTTCTATTATTACAGTAATTTTCACAAAATTAATTCTATACTTCTCACACATTTCGTTTCCCTGCTTCAGTCTAGATGTTTTCGGAGTGTCTTGAGCTCATTAAACCTCTCCTTAACTGTGATAAATTTGCTTTTATAGCCATGCATTGAGTTCCTAGTTGCTGTTTAGTATTTTTTATTTCTTTAATATCCACTCAGTTCTTTTTTTATATATTAAAGTTCTCTTTTGAGTTCTCTACATTATTTTCTATTTCCTGAAACATATGAATTAGTTATTTTGGAATATATACCAATATGTAGGTCTCCTTTGTCTCTTTTTTTTCTTAGTCTTATTTCTTGGTGTGCTTAATAATTTTAATTAAATGTTAGACATTGTGATAAAAATTGTACAGACTTTAAATAATGTTATCTTCTTCCAGAGAGGATTCAACCTACTCTCTGGCACATAGCAAATGGTGGCATCAACACAGTCTAGTTCAGACCGTGCTGACTCAGCTTGGTTTGAAGTACTCATAAGGCTCATTCAACTTCTGGTTTTCTTCTACTCATCCATCTTCAGTGGTTTTAACTCACATCCTGGAGCTTCCTAAGGCCAGGTCATGAACTCCATTTTTGTTTCCTAGTACAAAGGGATAACTAAAATTCTCTTGTGCCTTTCAGCCATTGTCATTTTATATTTCTTAGCTTTTTGCGTTTCTCAGATTAAACATCAAATGACTCAAAAGAAAATGAGTTCCAAGTGTTAGCTTATTACTCTGTATCTCAAAATCTCTTCTGGATTTTGTTGCCTCAATACCTCCCTTCCTTGGCAGCCTTGAACTCCAAGTTTTGTTTTCTTGAGGCTTATAAAATTGTCTAAATTACTCTTCAGCTCTTGTCAACTACCCTTTGCCTTCCTATCTAGCCCATCTTCCCATACTAGGGCTCAGCAAATATCCTAGGATATATCAATCAGCAGGTAGAAATTTGAGTTAACTTCAATGATCTTTCCTTCTGTCAATAATCTGGGCCTTTTCATTCTTTCTGTCACAGTCACACTCTGAGGCCCACAAGCATGTGTCTTGTATTTTATGGGACTTTAAAATGTTTTCTCTGGGAGCATTGGTATGCTCTAAGCTACAGCATCAAGCAAAGAATAGAAATATTCTGATCAATCTTTTAATATATAATTTATTATCAAAGATTGTTTTGATAATATTTATTTCCATTTTGGTATCTTTCAAATATGACTGTTTCTAAAATTTATCCATTTAGGTTGTTTGCAAAGTGGAAAACTTCTTAAGAAATCTGTACTTTCAAATATGTCACGAAGTCATAATTTTAGAATTTGTTTTATTTGGGTGACATTCTCCATCTTATATTTCAGGCTAAAAGCAGGGTGTTTCAGAAGAAAA
>NW_005871079.1:7518178-7550787 GCF_000147115.1 Myotis lucifugus
TCAACATATCAATACAGAATTATTTTTTTCAATAAAGATGACACAGAAGCAGCTGCTATTCTCTAAATAGAAAAAAACAATAAGTTTGACTTTAATTTTAAATTTATATTCATGTAATTTTATGCCTATTCAACACCTGCTTATTCTGTCATTAAATTCTCAGTTTTGATAGTTTAACAGTATATTCCCTATAGTACACATATTACATTGCTCTTCTGTAGCTACTCATTTGCATTCATAATATTTATAATTAGGAAAATTCTAGAAGGCTTTTTCAATATAAATAGGACTAATTTTAAAAATATGTGTAAATAAGGGAGATAGTGACAATTGAGTGAAATGGGTCACTTATCAAAGAAAGTGAAACCACTTTTTCAAAATATAAAGTGATCAAAAAGAGCCATCATGTATGTTAGGAAGGTATGAAATTGTTAAGGAAATTCTGGGCTCTCAAATTTAAAAAAGTCTGAGAAGCCCTGGTTAAATAGCTCAGTTGGTTAGAGGGTCATCCCAATATGCAAAGGTTGCAGGTTTGATCCTCCGTCAGGGCAATACAAGAATCAACTAATGAGCCCTAACCAGTTTGGCTCAGTAGGCCCACAGACTGAAGGGTCACATGTTTGATTCTGGTTAAGGGCATGTACCTTGGTTGCAGGCTAGATCTCAGCCCCAGGGCTGGGCATGTACGGGAGGCAACCAATCAATGTGTCTCTTTCACATTGATGTCTCTCTCTCTCTCTCTCTCTCTCCCTCTCTCCCTCTCTCCCTCCCTCTCTCCCTCTCTCCCTCACTCCCTCTCTTCCTCTCTCCCTCTCCCTTCTCTTCCACTCTCTGTAAAAATATCTTCAGGTGAGGCTTAACAACCACAAGGAATCAACCAATTAATGCATAAATAAGTGGAACAAATCTATGTTTCTCTCTCTCTCTCTAAAAATCAATGCTTAAAAAGTCAGAGAAAACAGATAAAAGCATTGTCAGGGTAATTAAATTGTGGTTAATTGGTTTCTTAGTTACATGATTATTTCAAAGGATTCATGTAATTCATGTAAGATTACGGAACCCAGAAGAAGGCAATTTATTTTAGAGAAAATTTTGGGTCTTTTGTCATTTTGAATTTTAAGTCTTTTGATATTCTTGAACATATTAAACACAATTATTTTGAAATTTGTGTTTAATATCTCTGTTTGATTAGGATATCTGTAGGTCAGCTTCTATATCTATTTCATCTTCTCATATACTGGTTAGTTTTGATTGAGTGCTAGACATTTTTTATTAAAAACTAAACAGATAAATTGAAGTGTAGTTGATGGTATCTTCCTTCTGAGAAGAATTACATTTGAATCTGGAAGGTATTAACTATCCCAAGTTATATTTATTCAATTGAGATAATCTCAAGGTAAGTTCAGACCTTGATAAGATTGGTTTATTTTTTATTTACTTTTGTCCCTGGGGAGTGTGTGGCCTTCAGAATTTTAATTGAAATCTGGGGGGATTTTCCAGGGTCCTACTTTCCCCATTGCCAAGACCCTAATTCTAATTTGTAGCTTCCTAGACCTGTGAGGGTTTGGTCACTCAGCTCAACAAGTTGAACGTTTTGACATCTTTCTTGACATTGGAAGATCCTCCTAGAAGAAAAGCAATCTCAAATGCTGTGTTCAACTTTCAAGATTTTCTTCTTTTCTTGGCTCTTGACACCATAATTATCTACTGAAATGTTAATTTTACATTGCACTCAAATAGTTTCTTTTAAAAATATATATTTTATTGTTTTCAGAGAGGAAGGGAAAGTGAGAGAGTGATAGAAACATCAATGATGAGAGAGAATCATTGATTGGCTGCCTTCTACATGCCCCACACTGGGGATCGAGCCTGCAACCTGGATATGTGCCCTGATTGGGAATTGAACCATGACCTCCTTGTTCATAGATAGATAATCAACTACTGAGCCATGCTAGCCAGGCCACTCATAGTTTAAAAAATACATTTTGTCCAAATTTTCAAGTTGTTCTCAATGAAATATTTGATATAAAATATTTGACATATCATGACTGCAATAGACCACCCTAAGAATTATTTACATATGAATCATTTGAATAAAAGTTATTTTTCTCCTGCCACCCAAAAACAGAACTAGATTTTATTCAACTCAATCACTGTAGAGAACTATCTGGATTGTATTCTATTCATTTCATTATTTTGAATTTAAGAAATTATACTAGTAAATATGTTTACTCTAATATCTTAAGTAATGCAGAAATATATTAATAAAAGCTAATAATTTCCCTCTTCACTTCCTCACATCCTTGACCAATCTCTGCTCCTTAAAATAGCAATGTTCAGCATGTGTATCTTTACATTTACATATATGTTTACAAACTTACATACATACATGTATTTTCAAAAAATAATGAAAGATCTTATTGTGCTAATTTATTTTAATAACCTTCCAAATAAATTATCTAACAGGCATTTAAAAATTATGTACAAAGCATTATCAATTTTTGGTAAATAGTAATTCAATAAAATAAGCAAAATTCAAGGTTTTTCCTTTTGTACACAAAATGTGTTTTAGTGCTCCTATCCATTGCAGAAGGATAAAATCTTTATGAGACTCTGATGTGGGTGACTTCTAAGCTCTTTAAGTATCCCACTCTAAGGTAAAGCTTCTTCAAGTAAGTAATACACAGTGCTCTTTAAGGACTGCATCATCTTAGACAAAATATCTTTGTGGGCTTGGGGCTTTAGGATTGTAGAAGAAACTTGACACACAGACATATTACATATTTTATATATTTATATTATATATTTAATATTAATATAATATTAACATATGATATATATTTAATACTGATAATATATGCCATCTATTTATATAAAAGCCTAAGCGACCGACCGACCGTTTGACTGTTTGACCATTCGACCGGTAGCTATGACACACAATGACCACCAGGGAACTGATGCTCAATGCACAGGCATGGAAACATGGAACAGACTGATGAATCTCATAGGGAAGAGATTAGCCAAAGATCTTATATGCATACTAGAGTCGTGGTGGGTCCCTTGGCCTGGCCTGTGGGGGACGGGCTAAAACCAGCAGTCCAACAACCCCGAGGCATCCCAGATTGGGAGAGGGTGCAGGCCAGGCTGAGGGACCCCACAGGTGCACGAATTCGTGCACCAGGCCTTTCGTATCATATAATACAAGTTATATAATATATATTTATAATAAATTAGAATTCTACATCATCTTTACTATAATGTACACATACAACACACACACAGAAACACTATATGAAGATAAATATTAGATATATGAGATTTGATACTCAAATTCTGTTCTTGGACTCTGAGATTTTGCCTATGCATTCAGTTAACTGTACTTCAATTCCTTTAGTATTATTATGTTCACATTTTCTTTTTGATCTTTCAATTTTCTCAAAACCAAATACATTCTTTTTAACTTTTGTAGACAGTTCTACTCTACAATGTGTTAGTACAAGGCTGGGTAAAGCTGTACTTTCCTATGCAACTTTTTTGTTTAAATGGAAAAAAAAATCACTTGAATCACTGAAGGGTCTGTTTAATTTCTATCAATTTTAGGCTGATAGTTTAATAGGGTGCATAATTATTCTGTAGAAGTCCTCTTATTATAAATTATTGCCCTCACTATTTAACCAGCTAAGCCGAAGTTTCAATCAAGTGAGTATTCAAACACTATGATTTATATGTTTACATATATATTATCATGCATTGTACACACATACTTAACATATTTTATTTAATGTAAAATATCTATAAAGAGAGTTTTGGAAGTTCTTATTTGACATCAATCAAACTTCTTTTATTGCAATGATTGGAATTTGCCATCATCAGTTAGAATTTTCTGTGTGTTTTGGAAACCAGACTCATAATCCAGTAGATACATTCTCCATATTGAGCTTATTTAAAGATTAATGAAAATGTAAAATACTTGCAAAGCAATTTAAAAGAGGAATCCTTACTATTTTATTCCTCACATTTAATGTGATAACTTTTTTAGTAACTTAACTTTTATTGACTTTTTTTTGCTAAGAATTCAACTTTTCTTTGAAATGACAATTCTTTTATTGTCCTCATATTTCATTTTTTTAAAAAAAAACTATCTGAAATAGGTTTGGGGACACAAACACCTGGTTCTTATTCAGCATGCAGGTCAAAGGTAACAGCAGATGTGTATAGATGTGCTAAAGAGCTCCTCTGGCTACCAAGATCAAGCACACCATGAAACACATTATCAAAGGAGTGAAGAATCTCCTATAAATGAATGGAGAGTCCGTTGAATGAAATTTTCTTCTTCTGCAGTGAATATCTTCTTCCATCTATTAAATCTCCAGAGCTAGGACTGGGAGAGATATCTGGTGTTAGAACAATGCATTTTCTTGTTGGCCCTGTGCTCTGGAATGCTATTTTAGTCAAGGACTGCTCCAAGTAGTTTTCAGATTTTACCTACATCATTTTCATGTCTTTTTATTTAGTTTGCTTCTCTGGAAGTGATTGAAATTGTTGGTGCCATTCCTGAAAATTGCTATGCATTTTACATTTTTCTGCTTCAAAACTGTGTCTGCATTGTAAGCAATTCTCTGGCTACCCAAGAAATTTAATATTCTATTATACCACTATTTTTCTTATTAGAAATTTTATAATTCAAAGGCTGTGTGTAAAAAATGATCTTTTTTTTTTTTTTTTTACCAAATTGGCCAGCTAAATTTAGTAATGAATTGATAGCTTTTTTTAAAGTCCTTTTTTGATATTTTTGAATCAACCAATTGTTTTGGCCTCACCTAGACATTGCCTAAGCAAGTTTATTTCACAGTCTGGTTACCATGGTGTCTGGCTCACATTAACACATCTGGAGCTCATTTGAAAATTCTCACACTAAATACTAAAAGTAAAGTATGCTTTTGATCAATGAAGTCTTATCAACCCATAAATCTCCTGCATGACTGTAATAAGAGCTAGAGTCCTTTAAAATGGTTGTCGCATAATCATGAACTTGACTACTTTCTCCCAGTGCATTTTATGTCTCAGACAAAAATATAAAGACAGTAAAACACAATTCCCCAAACTTCCCTTGCTTCTTTAGGTTTCAGAGGTATCAAAAGACTGGGGTGTGATTAAAATGAGCCCTGGGTGATTTGTTAATGTCTTTTTAAGAAACCCATGAAAATCACAGTGACTTAAAAATGAAACTCATGAACCTGTTTTTAAAGTTCATATAAATCTGAAACTTGAAGTTAAACTTGAAGGTCACATGAAACATAAGAACCAGAAACCTGGGGTTTCATAGCATTTTAGTTATTCTGGTTCTGTCGGTTCTGTGTGACCAGGCCAACTTCCTTTGGAACATTGAATTATGAAAGGACATCTGGTTCTGTCAGTCACCTCCTACGTACATTAGTAAAATCTCAAAATTCTTTAAGAAATGGTGGGTGAACATTTTTTAGTTTTTCTTCTCCAATATGTGACTTTTTTATTTTGGTTTCTAAACACTGACTCCATTATGTATGAAGCCTTTGAGAGAACATTTCCTTAAACAGAGACTTCTTACAGGACATTGCCCTATTCTGCCACTGTCAAGTACATTTCCTGGTACTCCTTGCCTCTCCTGGGCCCTGCTAGGCACTGCCCTCTTAGTACTGTACTCTCCACCTTCTGGGCACCTGCTAAGGAATCTTCCTGCCCTACTGAATGTGCTCTCAAGCACTCTTCCTGTAGGAGCCTCCAAGCTGATTCTCGGAATCCTTGTGAAGATAAAGCTACATGACAATCCATAGCAAAGTAGAACAAAGTATTTCTTCTTTCTTGGTTGTATGGTGTTGAAAACTGCACAAAGCATGGTTGCTTTGCCAGATATAGGATAGAGTTTTAAAATAAATTTTTATTTCAGTTTTCAATCCCTCCCACCACTTCTCTTGTTGAGTCAGGAGGCACTCTGGATATCAGACATCATTCAGAAGACTAAAGCTTGGTTAGGGGTCAGTTCATAATCCTTTGTTCCATTGCCACTTAAAAGTGACTTTTCCCTCAAGAGGCTCTTAATTGCTGCTACAGATAGGTTTTTGGGGTCCCCATCTCATTCTTACATTCTATAAACTGAGGTTTAGGTTTTGTTGCATTTCGTTTGTTTGTTTGTTTTGTGAGATATAATTGACATATGACATTGTATAAGTTGGGTGGTTGCTAGGGTATAGAAGATGGAGGGAATAGGGATGAGGAAATGCTGGTCACAAGGCATAAACTTCCAGTGATAAGGTGATTAAGTTCTGGAGATCAAGTATCCAACATGGTGACTCTGGTCAACAGTATTGTATTATATACTTGAAAGTTGCTAAGAGAGTAGATCTAAAATGTTCTCTTCATTCATAAAAGACAATGGTAATTATGTGAGATGATGGATGTATTAACCTTATCTATTTATTTTTGCCGTTATTTTTTTGGCCATTTTGATTATTGGCTTCATTCTCATTTAGCATGAGTTTTTTATTCCCAAGAAATAGAGTTGGTTTCTCTGCAAAAAAGATTTAAATTATCCAAGCATCTCCAGCTCACTGCATATGTCCCTGTGTATCTGAGTGATGAACTGAGCTTGGGTTCTTCCATAGGAAGCTCCTCAGCCTCTACCCCAGTGTACTTAGGAAAGGCTTAGTCAACTCTTTGTTAGACAAGGTAAGCTGAATACAACCAAGACTCAAATCTGGACACTTCTCCCTTTGCCACACTAGGCCTACAGATTATTCATTATTGCCTGGGTTTTTGTTGTTGTTTTAGTTGAGGAAGCTTGGCCTTAAAGAGTTTAAGAAACTAGTTTAGCGCCTCATACCCAGTGAGAAGCTTTGCAGATTCTGATGCCAGGCCCTATCTACTGCATCTTACGATGCCTTTGAAACTAGGATGTGGCATGTTTATCATAGTATTTCCTAGAGAAAACTATCCTAGAAGAAGGTGGGAGAAATTATTTTCATTTGCTCTCTCATTCATCAGGAAGTGACTGGCATTCAGGTTCTTTGAAGTGAAACTAGACTTCTTTCTTCTTCTTATAGCTTCTCGCAGATAAATTTTCATTTTGTTTTACTATTAAGAAAATAGCTGTTTGGTATTACATTTTAGTTTGTTTGAAACCTATGGACCATCTTGTTTTAAAGTGACATCTAGCATTGCTTAGTCATAATAGAGAGAAACATTTCCTAGAATTATGGAATGTGGAGTCTAAGAAATACATAGTCCAATTCCCCATCTGAGGTTTCAATCCCTCCAGCCAAGAGACTGTCATGCTTTACTCTCTCCACATCTGACACTAACCATCACCTGAAACAAACCACGCCATCTTCTGAGAAGTCTTGTCCCACTACAGTTGTTCCAATGTAGGGCTTGAGCTTCTGGTTTCACCTATGCCTTCTAAGAGGATCTGAAAATATCTACATCTCTTCCACATCGAGATCTTTCAGAAACCTTCATGACCCCTTCTTATAGCAGTGAAACTAACCACTTATGAGTCTGTTTTATTTTTACTTTATGGAGCACTTTCTAAAAAAATATCTTGTTTAAAATACCCTCTGAGGTGAAGAGAGTGTTTACAGATGAGGAAAATGAGGTTTAGCAAGGATTCAAGGATCTAAAACCAGGATTCTTCTAGCCCAATTATTTGAACTCTTTTCTCCAAGCCTCCCACCTTTTCTAGTTAAACTGTTGCCATTTTCTTCAATCCTGTGCAGAGTCCTCTTAGCATCCCAGACACTGCCCCTGTTCATGATGATGTTTATATTCTCAGGATTACAGGAACTAGCAGAAGACCACAGTGGGGCTTGCTAAGGTGATTTCCTCAGGATGGAGTGGTTACAGAATAAAAAAAGTATTATTTCAAATTTTTCCCCTTGTGTACTTTATATGCCATCTTGCCAATGGTCATGCTCAATATATTTCTATTTCCCCAAGTTATAAAACCAATGAGAAGACATAATTGTGGGAGTCTCTCACATACATCCCCATTTTCTTTGCCACTGCCCTAGTTGAGTTCTTCATGGTATTTTTCCTAGATGCTTGAAATATCCTCCTTTTTATTCTCTCTCACTCCAGTTCTTCCCTCTTTCAAATTCAAAATCCACATTGCTTCCAGGATTATCCTCTCCAAACTTAAAATTAACCAAGTCTATTTTTGACTCAAAAGCCTTCAATTATCTCTTATTAATGGAAAATAATATGCAGTTCCTCAGGCTTATAATCTGACTTTTATAATTTCGCTCAAACTCCAAAAGGACCTTCACTAATTCATTCTTTTTTTAAAAATTCTTTATTGTTGAAAGTGTTACATATGACCCCTTTTCTCCCCATTGTCATCTCCCAGCCTGCCCCCACCCCCACTCCCCAGTCCTGGCCTACACATCCTCCCCATTGTCTGTGTCCATTGCTTATGCTTATATGCACGCAAGTGCTTTGATTGATCTCTACTAATTCATTCTTGAATCTATAGGGTTAAGATCTTTATTTGCTGTTCTCTAACTACAGCTTGCATTTTCCCCTGCATCTTTGTTCATAATATTAACGTAAAGAAAACATTCAAGCCCGTAAAGAATCTTTGTGAGTTTATTTGAGCCAAACTGTTGATAATTGCCAGGAAGCAGAATCTCAATGCATTGAGATAGTGCTCTGGAGAATGGCAGTTTTTCATTTTGTTTTATACATTACCATCAAAGGAGGAGATATAAGCGGGTTACATGAAATCCATTGGTGACAGAATCGGGCTCCCTCCTCTCTGGTTTCAGGGTGCGTCACCTGAGAACTGCCGCTGCCAAGTCACTGCAGCTCAGCAACTCCTGTGTTTAGCGTCTGCCCCCGGGTGGTCAGTGTGCATCATAGCGACCAGTCAGATGGGCAGAGGGACACTTAGCATATTAGCCTTTTATATAGATAGACTATAATGACCTTCCTTCCTCCCTCCCTTCCTTCCTTCCTTCCTTCCTTCCTTCCTTCCTTCCTTCCTTCCTTCCCCAAGAGAAAACAAGACAGAATTACCACATGCAATGTTTTGTTTTTGTTAGATTTCAGGGTAAGAACTAAATGAAAGGTGTCATAATTTTGCATCAGATATCTACCCTAATAAATGTAGTTTTTTCCACTGAGCTTTGTTTTTAGGAAATCATTGCCATATCTCATTATAGAAATATTTCCATGTGTAATTAATTTAAATACAAAAGAAACAGGCTTAAGATGCAAAAGACAATAAACTTCTACCCAAACCTATTTAACCACAGACCAAAGGCATATTTTGGGTTTGGTCTTTGTTTGATGATCACATGAGTTATCTTTATGTGTGTTTTACGTGGTCTATTTCCAGTGCCTGGGGAGACATGATGTACATTGTAAAATAATGCAATAAGATAATTGAACATATTTCCCTTGCCTCTGGGCATATTTATACTTGTATACACAGTCAAATTAAAAGGGCTGAGAATGCAGCAACCTCGGCTGTAAATGATTATCATGACAGTGCTGGCATGCCAGGGCCGCTGTCACACTAAGAAGCAGACTGAGTGTTCTAGTGGGATGGAATGCCCTAGAGCCAGCTGAGAAGTCAGTGCAGCTCCTACAGAGAAAGTCTGTTGGACTTAAGAGAAAAAGGCCTGTGGAACAAAACCAACTCACATCTAATCCTTTGCCAGCAGAAGTTTTACTGAAGGAGCAAAATTGGTGACAAACTGAGAGAGGTTCTGAGTCTAGAATCAAGAAACAAATGCAGCCATAGTCACTCTATTGGTTCCCAGCAAAACAAACTTGGTTGCTTACATTTGTTCTGAACTCTTACATGAGAAAAGTGGTTCAAAAACTGGTACTTTTAACTTGGGAAACCTGGTTAAGTAAAATGAACTAGGTTTTGAATCAGAATGTTAGAAGCAAGTTTAATATGATTTGAGAGTCAGAATTTGGGATCTGGAGCTTCAAATTAAAGCAAGTGATTTTGAAGGCAACATTGGAAACTTGAAAGAGTCCATCAGAAGCAGAAGTGGGAAACTCTCGACTTCCTAATTTCTCTACTCAAATTACAAATAGACCCTGAAATAGGGTGCTCTCTACTGTATCTGCATGATGACAAACAAAGTGGAGAAGATTTTGCTGTCCAGGAGAAGTGGCTATAAGAGCTTCCATTAAGAGTGCAAAGGGAACATTGGTTTGGGAGAAAGTGCACTAAATCTAAAGTCTAAAGACCAAGGTCTGAATACCAGTTCCTTCCCTTATAATTTTGGATATCATTTTGGCTGTTTTGGAAATGTTACTTCACTGCTTTTGGCTTAGTTTGCTTTTACCTGGAAAATCAAAACATCGTATTCTACCTGAGGATAATGAAAAGACATTCTGTGAACTCTTGCCAAGGATTATCTTTATGTTAAAGCTGAACTCCTTTTTTAGTGATAATCTTTGTGCACTGAGAAACTTTCAAATTAAATTCATTACCCACTCTTAGTGAGTGACCTTCATAGACAGCAGTTCATAAACTTTAGTGGAAATTAAAGTCTGTGGAAAAGTGAGTTCAAGTTCCAAATTTCTGATTTACCATACTCTTCAAGGAATTCTGAGTCAGTCTCAATTAAGGCCTGGAACTCTGAATTTTAATGTGAACCTAACACCCAATAATGCTGATGTACCTAGTCCTCACACCTTAGGAAATATAGGCTTAGTTATTAAATACGACTTGCTCATGTTTATGAAAAAGTATGCACAGAGAGTTTTCTGTGACTCTTAACATCATAAACTATTACCTGATTATCATTGTCAAGAAGATGAACATTTTTCCCTTTTAGTTCAGTAAGTCAGCAAGAGCACAATATATTTAGATGAAAAAGGTGAAATAACTTGTGGACATTGTAGGAGATAATCTGACAGAACCCCAACTATTTGTTGCCTACTGTGTTCCAGGCACTGCACCAGGTACATGTGGGGTTGCCTATCAGTATACATATAGTACGTAAACTCTGACTTGAGAAAATTATCATATTGAAATTGTATTTTATTTATGTGCATTAATATCAGTGACATAAAGTTATATTCTAGTTCATAAGGAGCTAGAAAAGAAGACCTTCATTATGAAATAATTACTTTCTGAAGGCAGGAAGATAATAGTAATTTGATGTGTGAATGATTTTCTGATATTCAAAAAATCAAATCTGTGGGAATTTCCAAAACCAAATATAGATTATTTTTGGCTTTCATATGACTTCTCTAAATGGAATTTAAAACATCAAAAGTCGATTATAAGAGGATCTCCAGAGGAAGGATTAAGTGTGATTTTTTCTTGCATCACCTTTGTTTTCTGATTGTTCTACAATTAACACAGATTAGTAAACAAATTAAAGGAGATTATTGTTGCTAAAAAGTTACAGCCAATTTTCATATTCTGAGCAAGACTGATTCATTGGCAAATATGTCGTTTGTATATTAGACCAGATTTTTAGATGAAGATGACAATTTAAATTCTAGCTCGGTCTGAGGTCAGCTTACAGTGACCTTTGTAACTTTCACTGAGTTAGTTGAGCTTCGGCACCGATAAGGCAAATTGAAATTTATTATCTTTCCTTCTATGATGTGATATCTAAGACTGGAGGAGGTAGGGGAGAAATGGCGCTGCTTTTACTGTTTTGGAACTCTAAAAAAATAGCATAATTGAAATTTAATTGACATACAATGAATTATACAAGTATAAATGTAAATTTTAACAAGTTTTAGCTTTCCTGTAGTGATTTCTAACAAAACATTTGTATTAAGCCAAATCTATCCTCATAGCCTATTCTCCTATACTGCATCCTCTACTGTGTACATTGCAAAATAATGTCAGATTGTGGGTAAAATAGATATGTGGAGATGAGTCTCAAAAATTATCATTATTGATGATTTTGTTTCTACATGAAAAATAATTCTAAATTTGAAACATTGATTTACATAAATATTGTTTAGCACATCTTGTTTGTGAGATAAATAGTAAGTATCTACCATTTGCCTGTGTTGACCATTATCCTAACTGATACATTTGGTCTCCACCCAACCATTTGTTCCTTTGATCTTTGCTGCTCCTCCACTACTAACTCCCACCTGGAGTCATCCTCTTCTTTCAAGCTCAGAATCAAACACTGTACCTCACAGTTAAGTTTTCTAGGTGGAGCTAGAGCAGGGCTCTCCTCTTTGAAGTTCACTCTGTATTGGGAGGAAGGAGAAACCTGCAGGGATATACAAAGGTGAGATTAAGAAATACACACATGGGTGTTCAGGCACATGAACATGAATTCCCATCTTTGGGCTCTTTTTGCCTTTATATGGTAGAACTGTCATTCGCTGGATTTAAGATTAAAATTAAATAATAATTATTATTTTAAAATTAGTATTATAATTAAAATTCCAGAGACAAGGGGGTGAGGGTGGGTACTAAAGTAAAGTTTCAAATACACAATGATGGAAGATGATTTGATTTTGGGTGGTGGGCACACAATGCAATATACAGATGATGTGTCATAGAAATGTACACTTGAATCCTATATAATCTTATCAACCAGTTGCAACCCAATAAATTTAATAGAAAAGAAAAATTTTAATAAACCGAAAGGTCTTTTAATACTAAGACATTGTGTTTCTTAAGACAAACAAGAAATAAAACATTGTCTGAAAATTGATTCTATAACATTTTTCAAATGAGAAAATTGATTATTCAGTCTGATACTGGACTTGAAATATGATTGTTCTTACCATAGAAGGCACCTTTCATATGTGAGCAACACAAATGACCTTATAATTTTATATTCTATTTTTTTACTTTTTAAAAAATATATTCTATTCTAATTCTTACAACTTAATTCCATTATAGCATAGTGTGAATGACAGTGGTTTATATCATGTCAATGGAATTATCTTTATTCTCAATCCATATTAAATGCAATTGTAAGATTGCAGTTAATACATTTAATAGTTTGCTCATTTTATTGTGAATTCCTGTTCCCTTTTAACCCAGCTTTTGGTGAAAACAGATGATAATAAACACAGCCCAACCTTGTGTTACAGGTGCTTTATGCACATTTGCAGCAAGCTTGTGAGCTAAGTACAGTTATGCGCTTATTAACAATGGGAATACAATCTGTGGGGACATCATAGAATGTACTTACACAAATCTAATGTACCCAGTAGATTTTACATACTTACACATTTAAATTATATAAAAATGATTTTTAAAATAATGTAAAGCATAGATAGCTCTTTGAAATTACTAAATCACACGATGTGTTAAAATTTAGTAAGGATTTGAATGAATTTTTTAAAAGTTTGTTTAAATATCATTTATAAGATCAGTCATATGTGCAAGTATAAACACACACACATGTGAAGTCTAAGGGAGAGAAAGGTTAAAAATGACTTTAGTGACAGATTGATTCAAGTTTGGGTTATTTCATTTTGCCTGGTCACTTCAGTTGTCCCTATTACAAGTTGGCCACAGACAGAGCTGTCATCCTGCAGCTGTATTCCACAATCTGAAACCCTCTTCGTTGCCTGGGTGTGTCTGAGTGCACAGACATTCAAAAGAACTCACAAGTGTGACTGCGAGTTGCCTCTGAGTGCATAGTCCTGAAATCTTAATATGCTACTTTTTTCCCCTCCATAAACAATACAAAGAAGTTGACAGGTCTGAAAGGGGCTTATGTGAAAAGATAATTAAGAGCTTTAGAGAGTGTCAAGAGTCAATAGCTCAGCACTGTCAGCACTCTGGCGTGTTACAGGCTATAATTAGATGGCATGGAGGTGTGAGGCATGTTTGGCAGTTGATTCCTGCATGATCTCCAACGGAAAAACAAAGAGCAGCCTCCAGGAGACATCAGGCAAAGTGGTGAATAGACGTTCTGGAGTCAGACCTTTCAAGGGTCTCTCTGTTTTCTCAGGTTGCATCATTTGGTGAAGAGCTTTTTAGTCTTTGATTGGCATCTGCTTGGATATTTGGCCTGTGTGCGTCATTCCCAAAGTCCTCTTGGCTTTGGGCTGCAGACCTGCCTTCAGCTCTGTAAACTAGAGGTCATTTCTGCAGTGCCAGTGGACACAGCCTGCTCCACGATCCTGTGCTGACTTTGAACTCCAGAACATTCAAACTGATAAAAGGCAGAGCTAGTTGTTCCCTGATAAGAGGACATTTTTCAAAGAACTCTGGAAAAGGCCAGGGGAGTCTCTCCCTAAGTGGAGCCGAAAAAACAAAAGGCATCACAGGACAGGATTAAGCTGCCCTAACTCGGAAAAGATTTGAGGGACAACCAACCATGTAAGGTTCAGAATTAAATAACAAACAAACCGCTAATTGTAAAATATGAATTTGGAAGCACAACACTGTTCTGATTCTCCTCATTATAATGATTTAAAAAACACAAAGAAAATTCTTCACAGATGTCACTGCTCTAGTGCTTTCAGTTGGCTGATGCTTTAGGTACACCCAGCCCATTTTGCTCTCTTGGTGGGTTTTTCAGTTCAGAGCAAAATATACCCTGATTCTACTGGCAAAACACCACCTCTATATGTTGCAGAGCACTATCCATATGAGTGAGCCAAACTGTAAATTTCTAGGTAAATACTCTGGGTCAAAAAATTGACTTTACAAGATTCTTATTATACAGAAGCAGTAACTTAACAGAAAATGTGAAATTTATAAGGGATGATAAAGGTTAAAATGAAATGTAATTTAATTGAGGATTGCATTTTAATCAATAATATTTAAGTAAAATATAATGACAAGTTGAATACATATAAAATTAGAGGACACATTACTCAAAGTTGGATTGAAATCAGCCTGCATGCCTTTAAAACATATCTAGCTAGCTAGCTAGCTAGCTAGCTAAGTATCCCTCTATCCGACCAGTAGCTATGATGCACACTGACCACCAGGGGGCAGATGCTCAATGCAGGAGCTGCTATGACGCACACTGGCCATTTAAAAATAAACTGTACCATGGACCTGGTGCAGACAAACCAACACTCAGTTTCCCCCAAGTGGGACACAGGCCCTGCCACCACCCCAGAGCTACACCCCACCAAATCGCAGCCAATGCTACCAAGACCCCATGGCGCAAAATGTGGCCCACAGCCCAGCCCAGCCTGGAGAAGGTTGCTGTGGGTGCCAGGTAATGATGTCACGTAGCAATGCCCAGCTTTCTCTCCCTAGTGACTAGCCTCCTTGGAGTTTCTTCAGCCCAGGAACACGACTTGCTTTATAGCCAGGTGCAAACATTTTACAGTTTAACCAAATGTTTGTGAAGCATTTTCACGTGACTCATCTCATTTTATCCTCACAGAAGTCCTGGAGTAGGTAGATAGGAGACTTAGTAGAATCCTATTTTTTTTTTCATTAGCTGGAAAACAGAGATTTAGAAAGTTTAAAAACTTGACCCGACTGAAAAGAAGTAAGAAATGGTGGAACTTGAAAATGACTTCAGGTTTTCTCACTGCACAGAATATAGTCAAACACTGCTACAGTTAAACATTTTACACTTTTTTTTCTCACTGCATGATCTACAATAATAATCTGCTTTGTGTTGATATTTACTGCTGCGTTGCTGACAATTACCTAAAAGAGAAGTTGGGGTGCTTCACTGGGCTGGAAAAAGTTTAGCTAAATCAGAAAGCAAGTCTAATTAAGCAAGTTTATGTATATAATAGAGGTCTGGTACATGAAATTAGTGCACTGGGGGGGGTGTCCCTCAGCCCAGCCTGCGACCTCTCCAATCTGGGACCCCTGGGGGGATGATTGACTGCCACAGGGATTGGGCCTAAACTGGCAGTCGGGCATCCCTCTCACAGTCCAGGACTGCTGGCTCCCAACCACTCGCCTGCCTGCCTGCCTGATTGCCCCTAACCACTTCTGCCTGCCAGCCTGATCAATGCCTAACTGCCCTCCCCTGCAGGCCCGGTCGCCCCCAACTTTCCCCTCTGCCAGCCTGGTCCCCCCCAACTGCCCTCCCCTGCAGGCCTGATTGCCCACAACTGCTCTCCCTTTCAGGCCTGGTCCCCCCCAACTGCCCTCCCCTGCAGGCTTGGTCCCTCCCCTGATGGCCTGATTGCCCACAACTGCTCTCCCCTGCCGGCCATCTTGTGGCGGCCATCTTGTGTCCACATGGGGGTGGCCATCTTTGACCATATGGGGGTGGCTATCTTGTGTGTTGGAGTGATGGTCAATTTGCATATTACCTCTTTATTAGATAGGATATAAAGCTCTCACTGGTGACAATCGCACATGTGTGTTTTGATCTGTCATTGTTGATCATGAATTTGGTTGACACTTCTATTATAGAGAAAGGATGAATAGTGATATTAAAATATTTCTTCTAATTAATTTCCTTTCAATGTGCACAAATCCATGCACCGGGACACTAGTTTTTTAAATGGTTGAGAATTTATTTAATGCCTCAAAACTCTGACTGTGATAAAAAAAAATAATCTTACACAAACCTTCTAATTTTTTAAAAATTTCCATCAAATCTTGTTAAAGTTACAAAATACTGCAAAAGTTGAAGTCCTCATCAATCTTGTTCCCTTCCCTTATTCCAAAGACAATTACTTTCAAAAATTTCAAATAATTTACATACATTTTTATCTACATATCTGGACAATAATAGAATATTGTTATTGTGCTTTGAAAGAGTTATGCAAATAGTAGCAAATAAAACACGCCATTGGGTAATTTGTCTTTTTAAATTTAATGCTATGTTTTTGAGATCTCTCCATGTTGATATACTAGTATATTTGATTCATTTATTTTAACTACTGTATATTATTCCATTTTTTAATTAATAGCATTAAGCCTGAAAAGGTAGTTTGGACTTCATGGTGGAGGTCATCAGTGCCATATTAAAGACTTTGGACTTCATCTGTGGGAGAAAGTGGAGGGGGGCCATAGAATGTTTCTAAGCATTAAGTGGCATGAAGAGATCTGAGTATCAGAAGATAAGTGCAGGGACAGTATGGAAAGTAGATTGGAGAGGAAGAAGGGCTTTGTGGAACTGTAGGTTATGACTGTAATTTAGAGCATGATATAAAAACCCTGTAAGATATAATGATGACCCTTGTTGATTAAAACTCAGGTAGTTTCCAGTTTTTCTCTTAAAGAAACACACAAGTTTTGTTTAAGCATTCATGTATGTGTGTCTACATGGGAGAGTTTCCCCCATATATTTTTAGATTATGGATTATACTTATTTTGGTTGATTTTGCATGTTGATGTAGTATTTTGGGCTTTTTGGCTCCCAGAGAACAAAGAGAGGAAATAAAAATAATCTGATGATGTTAATAGATGCAATACATGGACAGTACCCGAATTCAAATCTGTTGAAATTAAATATTGTGTAACTTTCTTAAGTAGTTTTCCATGGTTTATTATTGCAGTTAGGTTACTTTTATGAAGTGAAACATTTTGTCAATTAATTATTATCATATTTCCAAAGTTAAATAGCCACTAATAGCCTAAAGAAATTTAAAAGTCAGACTGTCTATACGTCCAGGTGCCAGGGTCCTTTATGAAGCCAACTTTCAGATCCAAAAGCCCTAAACCATGCAACTTTCCTTTCTCCTCAACTGGCAAGAATCAATAGGCTCTCTCTCTGTGTGTGTATGTGTGTGTGTGTGTGTTGTGTGTGTGTGTGTGTGTGGTGTGTGTGTGTGTGTGTTTAAAGGGGAATGGAGTAAAGAGGCACTCAGGCACATTTAGGAAGGAAGCAAACATATTAAAAATGGATGGCATAGACCTGCTTTTGTAACCCTCTCACCTGTTCCCAATCAGACTTGAAAAAAGGTGTGTTAAGTTTTTGCACCTGCTTTTAAGGGCTGTTTGCCTCTTTTCTAATTTTCTCTCATTGAAATCTAACAATAAGTATGATATGACAGCTGAACTCACATGTGAGCATTAGATAGACTATGATCAGATCATGATGAGTTGCTTTAGGCCAACTTCTAGAAGGAGCCCCTAAAATCCATCTCTTTCTTCATAACCCTGGAAAGAGAGCTGGCACAGACCCTCATATCCTATAGGGTTGTGGTCTTAGCTTAGAGTCCCAAACAGCACTCCTCCCCTAATCTACTTTCTATATCTACTGTTCCCACACTCACTCTTCAGATACTGAGATCTTTCCATGCCATTTAATCCTTTAAAACATTCTGTGCTCCTCCACTTTCTCCCAACCAGTCATCACAGATAAAGTCCGAAGTCCTTGGTATGACAATTGAGGACCTCCACAGTCCAGTCCAAACTGCTTTCAGGCTCATAGTCATCCATTAGTTCTTCTATAATTTGTGTTCTTCTTGAACACTCAACCATGCCCTGATCTTTTACAGCTCTTTGTCTTTGATATAACTACTGCTGAAAAATCTTCTAATGATACTACCTTTATAAAATCTTGCTGTTTTAGACACTTTTATAACTCATATGCTATTACCACACAATTATGGATGCATGAATCTAACTCCTTCACAAAACTCTAAACTTCTGGAAGGCAAGGAAAATATCAGATCCCCTTAGAATACTGCCATGCATGTAGTAGGTATTCATTTAATAGAGAAGAATTTGGCTGAGAAAGGGAGTCTTATCTCTCTCATTCATCCCTCAATCTCTTGTACTTAGAACAGCACTTGACATATAAATGCTCATAAATATTTTGTAATATATCAAAGGTTGGTGAATTATGGTCTGTGGGCCATATCTAGCTCAATACCTGTTTTTATAAAGATTTATTGGAACATAGCCACACCCACTTTTTACATATTAATGGATACTTTCTCTAGAACAGCAGAGTTGAGTAGTTGCAATAGAGATGGTGTGGCCCACAAAACCTAAAATGTATATTATGATCTGGCCCTTTACAGAAGAAGTTTGATGACCAAAACTAATAAAAAATAAAAAGTGGGCTGTGAAGCAGGGAGATGCAAGATCAGGGAGCAGCACAAAATGTTTCTAAAATATTAAATTTAGTTATTACTCTGATTTGTCATTTCAAGAGATTGCCTTGCCCTCTATTTCCATCCACATAAAGATAGGAATAAATACCTTTATTGTCAGCTTTCTTGCCATTATTTGATGGTTAGAGATTAAAGATTGCTCAGAATGATATTTGGAACGACACACACACACATATGCACACATATGCATACATATGTATAAAGTGTATATATTTGTTAATTGTAGACATCATTTTGGAAAATGCTCAGAATTATAAGTAAAAATTACCATGCCCTAATAACACAACCCAATGTTCAAAAAATAACACGGATAATTTTATCTGATTGATTTTCAGAGTTCATTCAAGAAATTTCAGGTTTATATACATATATTCATTACTAGCTGAATATCCAAGAATGAACTGCATATAATTGCAACATAACAATATTATAATTCCATTAGAAACAGTGGTACTTATTGCATGCTAACTTGTGTTTATCCTGAAATTCCATCACCTGATGAATATGCAATTAACCTACTTATTACCACAGAAAACATCTCCTTAGAAATATAACACATCCACATAATTTTTAATCTGATCTTCAAAGGCTTTCTGTGGGAGAAAATAATTTTTCCCCAATAAGATATATTATTGGAAACACAACTGTATGCAGCCAATTCACTACATCATCTGATTTATTTTAATTAAAGGTTAGCTGCTGAATATGGTTATAGTTATAATTATTACAATACCAGTCATCCAAATTTCCATTAGCATTCCACTTGATAGTTAGCAATAAGCAGAAATAAAATATTAGGACTTTTAAGAGAAGAGATTACCAATTAGTACAATTCTCCACTGGCACAAGATAATTATTAATTATTATCATCATGGTAATTATTCACCAAGCTGAATTTCAGTGGGCTACCTGCGTGCAGATTCTCTCTGCACTGCATTCTAACATCAGCAGCCTTCTTATCTGCTCTGGAAATCCTGAAGCAATATTTGTATTAAATCCACAGTTGACTGCACACCAAATGGAAAGGCAGCTGCGAAGGCACAGGATGAATCTCCATTTCATTAAAGGATCCCTTCTCTGTGTAGGACATTGCAAGGGGAGTATGTAAAAACATATACCTTAAGAAAGGTATCTCTATTCACATATATGCTTTCTGATCATACAGGATAAAACGGAACCAAAACTAGTCCTCGAAGCAGCAGCTCTTTCATTCTCCTCCCGAAACTGCCATTCACACTCACACCAACGCTATTTATTGTAAAGAGAAGAAAATAAATACAATTTGAGGATGTTTGATCACTCAAGGACTAATACTATGTAGATAAGTTAGAAAAATATCTTTAAGCATTGTGGTTTTCAACCTGCATTCACTTCACCATTGCAGTGCTAAAATATAAAGCCATTGTTTAGTAGTATGCACATTCTTCTATATAAAGCCATGATATGAAACCACCATATTCTGCTCCAGTTTTTCTAGTTGAAGTGAAAGATAGTTGACAAGGTTCGAAGGAAATAAGTACCAAATGAGACTTAGGAGGAAAGACAATTTGCTGAAGTGGACAGCATTGCACTAGGATTCAGATGAGTCGATCCTAGTCTTGATGCTGAACTTTCATGGTTTTTTTCTTGAGGCAAGTTATTAAACTTTTCAGAGACTCAGGTTTTTTATTTGCACCTGGGGCCAATATCTCTTCTGCCTTATATGGGAGGCTGTTAGTGGAGTCAAATGAAATTGTATATGAAATAATATAAGCTATAAAGTGTTATACAAATATAAGGCAAAATAATTCAAAGAAACCACATTTAAGCATACTGTTGAATGTTTCTTTTAAAATAATTTAAGAGTGTTAGAGATCACCAAGTTTATGTTTTTATTCAGTAGACAGAAGGAAAAGGCAAAAATGGAATTTAGGTAAGAAATTAAGAGTTTCTGCCTGGCTGGTGTGGCTCAGTGGTTGAGTGTGGACCTATGAACCAGGAGGTCATGGTTTGATTCCCAGTCAGGACACACGCCCAGGTTTTGGGCTCAATTCTGGATAGGGGGCATGCAGGATGCAGCCAATCAATAATTCTCCCTCATCATTGATGTTTCTATCTCTCTCTCCCTCTCTTTCCTCTCTGAAATTAATACAAATATATATATTTTTTAAAAATTAGAGTTTTTTCCATCTCTGGATTGGGAAATGTTGGAATAAATTATAAAGCAAGATTTTATATTCTCATTTTTTCATATTTAAAAAGAAAAGGCAGAGAGCTGATGTTTTGTAAATGAAAAGTCGATAGGCCACCCCTAGCCCAGGGCATGTGGATGGACCAGGACAGCCTCTGATCTTGTGCTTGTGCCATCAGGGAGCACTTCCTTGCTGTGGTTACAACTCTGTAGTGACTGCACCAATCAGCATCTTGCTGATTGTAAATGGGAAAAAAATAAAGTAAATTCCAAATGACTTTTTTTCTTCATTGCTGTTCATGTTTGCTGCCAATGTTTGCCTCCATGCTCAAAAACATGAGCAAAGATTTGTCTTTTGGAAGAGCTCTATTTCTCGTGTTTGAATAGCTGCTGCCCTAAAGAAGATAGCGAAGAATTGGGGATGGCCACTATCCAATCCAGAGAAGGACACATCTGCTCAAGAAAGCAACAATGTGTAAGAGTAAAATGAAAGCAACTTGTAATTGGCATTTGTTATTACTTACCAATATTTCTTGAGTTGGATCCGAAACAAAGACAGACCGCTATGGCTCAAGTGTCTTTGGGCATTAATCATTTTCAGTGTTTGGAAAGCCCAGTTTATGTAAATATCAGCGCTGTTAAATATTTACAGATATAATAGTCATTTTCTTGGTAATTTAATTATATTACAATATTTTAAAAAATTCTCATTTTTATTCTAGGCCAAATTTCTGAAATCTGTGTGAGGAAGAAAATGCTGTAGTATGTTAATCTTTTGCCCTATGAACTAATTATTTTTAGAAGCTTTTATGAGCATAATAACAGTAATTTTAGTAGCTAATTTACCTAAAATTATTCAAAGCTTTCTCTTTGTCTAAAAAGTTAAATCAAAATAAATCTTTTTAGTTAGTTTTAGGAGGAAAAATTAGGGTTTCTCAATGCTCAAATATTTAGTAAGCTCCAAGGAGGTGCAGAGGAAAGCAATCTGCCTGTCACCGTAAAGAAATTAAAGAGCAGGATTGTTAAATTGTACCTCTTGACACCAATAAATAACGAGAGAGCTAGTAGCTTTCTTTAACATGCCTGAGAACAATGCAATAAGCACATCTGACTCATCTGCCTGATTGCTTTGTTTAGAATTAAAGGTGGGGGTGAGGGAATTTATGTAAATTAGGCCCTTGCAAGCAGGTGGGATTATGAAAAACAGAGGAAGCTTTTTCAAGTTTAGAAAGTTAAAAAGTGTTTTTGTTCCCACATCAATTCTGAATAAGAGTGACTTAAGATTCTCAAAATCAGATGAAAAATCTGATCTGCAAACTGACTCTGAATTTCCACAGATTTTTCAAAGTGTTGAAGGTAATTGTGGTCTGTATCTTTCTGCCTTTGCGGTCTTACCTGCTGTGAGTGTTGGGGTGAGGGAGTGGAGGAGTTTTTGGATGAGATAGTTAATTCCTGGTTTCTATATGGAATGAGTGTAATAAATCAGATTCAGAAATAAACAGCCATTTGTCAAATGGTGATTGAAGCTCCAATGTAATTCTAGTCAGTTAGAAGTCATAGGGAGGTATCAGTAAGATTCTCTAACCCCTGGGAACCTCTGTCTAGGACCCTCACATTGTGGGCATTTTGTTTGTTTGAGAAGATAGCAGGGGGCTGAAGTCTAATTCTCTGACCCTTTCATTCCCTATCCTGATTGTTTTACATTCCAATATGCTGCACTGGAATCCAAGTCCCTTAAAGCACACTAGGTGCTACATAACACTTTGTAGAGAGGAGAATGTTGCAAAATTGACCAAAATATAGGAAGCAATAAGTTGAAATCCATACCAATTGATGGGGAATCGGAAAGCATGCTCTCTGGAGGAAATTTGGTTTTAGGGGCAATGGCCGGAGGGTGATTGTGGGGAGATGATAATTCATTCATAATCAGTGTAGTCTTCCCGTCCCAGCTCCAATCCAGTCCACAACTAATCTTGATCTGAGCAGCTTGCGGAGAATTGGAGGTTTGTGAGAATGCCTCAGCTCGCATGTGAGTGAGGGAGAAGGCCAAAAAGGGAGAGAATGGGCCCACAGAATTCTATTCCCCTCTAGAATCGTGGTCAGCCTGGAGGCTAGCAAAGAGCTCTGGGCTGTGGTTCTCATGTGGAGAATGATGGTGGCTTCTGTCCACCTGTGGTCCCAGGAATATATGCTGATCACCCTCATCCTAGAGAAGCTAAAGGATTGAGGAGGGAAGGGGGGGCGGGGCATGATTTCTCTCCTCTGTGGGGCAATGCATCCATTTTTGCTGCTAAAAAGGCCAAGAAGCAGACAGACTGCCTCTTGTGGTCTCCATGACTTTCCAGCCAGAACTTAATTGGGCCTCCATGGGAATAAAGGTCTCCCAGTACTCACACCTAAGGGATTTTATGTAATCATAAAATAGCAAATTATTAAATATTTAAAAATTATTTTTAACATTACTTACTATCATTTGGTTATTTGTTTTAAGTGGAGAAGTGGAATCCAGCCTGGCTATGCATCGGATCACCTGTTTAGTCTAACATTAGTTAATATTTTTCATCTGGAGCTGTACATGAGCTAGTTTTCAGGAGAGAATTGGGAAGGAGGTAGAGGGTAAGACAAATACAAGTTCCCAAAAGACTATTAAAGTGGGGGACAATATGTCTTAGCTGCCTATAAAAGATTGGTGTGCCTTTGTTGCCATGATTATGAAGGCAAGGATCCAAATGAAATTCATTTTGAAATGCAAAATATATGTTATTATATGAACTGAAAAGCACCATCAAGAGACTTCAACTGTGCCTCAGCAATTATTCTGTATACATTGTTCAAATTGTTGTCCTCCAACTTATTCACTGATATTGGCATGTTATTTACTTTATCTCAAAACATGTTCTTTCCAAAGAACCCTTCCAGGAGCAGGCATGACCCTGAAGTGTATTAAGCCTTAGGGGTATAGTCTGCTTTTAACAATGATGGATGAATAGTCCAACATGCATGCCATCTTAACACTACTCTATGAAAAAGTTTTTCACACCCTTTGTATTCATTATAAGAGAAATTTTAGAGATAATATACAATATTAATAAATTGCAAGATTTAATGATCATGTATAAGAAAATTTAAAAACAACACCACAACAACACTATTTGGTCCATTGTGTTTCCCATTATGTTTCAGTTGCCAGAATGCCCTAAATGAGATTTAATTCTCTCTTAAATAATACGTGAGTTTATATTTTTAACACTAGGGGCCCAGTGCATGAATTTGTGCACCTTGAAAGGAACTGTGGGCTGTGAGGCTGCTGTGGGCACAGGGATGGGTCTTGGCTCATCCTTTCCACCCCCTGCCCAGCCCCTCCTGCCGCGGCCCCCAGTCCCCTGTCTGCCGGCAGCTGGTGCCAGCAGCAGGAGGAGCGAGCAGCAGGAGGAGCGAGCAGCAGCTGCTGCCCTAATTGCCCCTCAAGAGCAGGGGAAGATGGAGAAGCCCTCAGGGGTGATCAGGGCCAGTGCCAGGTGCCGGCAGCGGGTACAAGTGGTGGCTCTGGCGCTGGCTGTGGGTGCAAGTGGGGCCGTTGCTGGCAGTGGGTGCGAGTGGTGGCTGCCGGCCCCGATCGCCCCTCAGGAGCAGGGGGAGGTGGAGAAGCCCCGAGGGGGCGATCGGGGCTGGCAGCCACTACTCGCACCTGCTGACAGTGTCAAGTGATCGGGGGTGTGAGTGGCAGCTCCAGCGCTGGCAGTGGGTGTGAGTGGGGCCAGCACCGGCAGCAGGTGTGAGAGCCGGGTGGGACCATGGCGTGCGGGAGCAAAGAATTTTCAGTAACCTCCAGAGGCTCACCCTGTTGACAGCGACTGGTGCCTCACCTTGGTCTGGTGCCCACACTCATCTGTTCCACCATCCCACCGTGGCTGATGTCCACCATGTTCTGCGTGCACCCCTGGTGGTCAGCACATGTCATAGCGACCAGTTGTTCGGTTGTTCAGTTGTTCTGCTGTTTGGTCTATTTGCATATTAAGGTTTTATATATATAGATACCAACTTTCTCATTACTCTCCAAGGTTTTCTGTCTTTTGATATTCTGCCCCACTTTTAATGATATTTCTATGTATGTATTATTTGTCATTATTACCTCATATCATTTTTTATAACAGACTGGCTGTAAACCATAAATAACTTGTCTTAGCAGAGTCAGTCATCAGGTACTCTATGAAATTCATGCTGATGAAGAGAACACTAAAGGAGTAAGTTTTGGGGAGTAATTTCTCTTTTTCCTTTTTGTATTTTAAAAGCTCTCAGCCAAATTTATTGAGACATGTGCTTCCAAATTTTATGACATTAAAACACAACTATATACTCATTAAATGATAATGTTCATATTAGACCTATGATATAGCAGTTCAGAATGACAGATGAAAGAAATCTAGGTCTTCACTTTTGGAATAAATATGTGTGCTGAGCAATACATAAGTAAAGTATTTTAAGACTTTAAGCTATAGAGAAAGATTGGACTTTAGGAGCTCAAGTTTCAGTGATCTTAAATGTTTGCTTATCTAAGAATGCCTTTTGAAAATGTGTAGTCCTTATAATATCATAATATATTTTGCATGTACCACCACTATGTCCTGTTTGGCAAACACTCTGTACAATATAACAACTTTTTTTCCTCAACTTTGTACATTATCTATTTTATTTCTCCAGTACACATGGTTAAAAACTTGTAAATCTACTGGTACCACACAACAACAAGAAATAAATAGCAAATGTCCAAGTTCATCGGCAGAGAAATGAATTATAGAAAACTGGAAAATGAATGACTCATGTGAGAAAGAACATGTCACTTCATAGTTGTGTGTGCATGTATGTGTGGGGGGATATACTGAAACAGGGCCGGCTCCTTGTGTTAGAGATCTCAGATAACTCAGTGACAGGGGGACTCTTCAGTCTTTCACTTTAAAACTACTTAACCAGTTGGTATCTGAGCTCTAGTTTTACTATTGAAATTTGACCTCAGGCAAATATTAAACTCGTATATTTTCATTCCTCGCAATTATTTAAATTGTATTACTTTTATCGGTTCCAATGTGGAAGGGAAAAATTCTCTGACAGAAATTCTCTTCCTCCTACAGATGTGGCCAAAAAAATATTGCAGATGGCTGCTGATATGCTCTGCAGCTCTATTCTGGAGTAATGTTTGTTAACCTTTAATTTGCAAGTGAATCACCTAAGGATCCTGTTCCTATGGAGATTTTCATTCAGGATATCTGGGTGGGGCCTTCAATTCTGTATTTCTAGCAAGCTCCTAGGTGATGTCAATGCTGCTGGTCTTTGGACCACACTTCAAACCGCAGTGGTCTAGAATAAATGTTGTCTGTGGTCGCTTTAAGGTTTTCAATATAAGTGATTTTGGAGCAGATCTAAGGTTTATAATAGATTTAATTCCATGTGAAAAAGTAATGTTATCAAAATGTACAACATGACTAGTAGTGGAAGTACTTTAATTTTAATAGAACTCACCTTTGGTGTGAGAAGGATGTGCAAGAATGAATTCTAAGACCCCTAAACTTTAAAATAATTTGAATCTATCACTCTATGTGAAGATCAATACATTATTTTCTTTCCCAAATATCTTTTAGCTCCTGGCTCACTATCAGTCTCCCCAACACTACCTTTGTCATAAATCCTGCTGATTTTCTTTCCTATTCCACCTATATGATTCCAGCTCCTTGACTTCTCCCATAACCCTCTCCTCTATTCTGCTTCAGCCTTATCCCTCCATAATGTCTGTTTCAAATATAGGCTTATGTTTAGTTGTTAGTATATTTGGCATTTTTGGCCTCTTGAATAGATGATTATTTTAGGTCTGAATTTCAGAATAAACCTGCATTACAGCTTATCTCATTTACACGTGTTCATCATTCTATGTTCTTATCTTTACAATGAGATTAACTATTTTTTTTAAATCTGTGGAAATAGCAAGACGACTAATTCTGTTTTAGAAAAAATAAGCTGTTGAGAGTTCCTGATTTTCTAAACATATAGAACATTGGTATTTGTTTCTTAGAATGTATGTTGTATAACAAGGAATCAAATCAAAGTTGGACTGTGCAATTTAATGTGTTCAAAGGCGGTTGATAGTTTGGATTCTCTAAATAGCAACAAGTCTTCCAAGCAAAACAGTATTTAGCGACTCTTGACAGAATCAGAAATTTGTATTCTAAACGGCTTATAGTGAAATTTATGAATGCAGGTGTGAATTCGTCTTTTGGGAGTGATTGCATGATATGCAGATAAAGTAAAAGGTACAGGCAGAGGAGTCCCAGGGCCTGTGGGGCAGGTTGCCGCAGCCACCACCACCACCAGCAGCAGCAGCAGCAGCATGACCAGTTCATGGGTTCAGAGATAAGGGAAGCAAGTCTTTCTTCAGCAGAACTCATAGGAATGTGTAGAACAAAGAAACAGATTTTTTTTTCAACTCCACCTCCTGTTTCACGTTTTTCTTTTCTGACTCAGGTGTAAGGATATCGGTACTTAAGCAAACTGAGATACAGACAGCAAGACTGACATCTCCACATTGTTATCTCCACCAGCAATCAAAAGCCAGATGACATCACTGGTGTGGCTGCATCCAGAGCAGTTCAGCCTTATCTCCTGATGTCATCAGAATGGGTCCCAACTCAAAGGTGATTATTCCTTCCTTAGGTATATTAAGGAAGAAGCTTATGAGTTACTTCTCTGATTATCTTGCAAATTGATTGCTTATAAAGACATTGGTGGTGTGGTTCACCTGTGTACCCAAATAATGCTCAGAAGGCTGTTGTTTTGAGAGCGCCAGAAACATCCTCTGACTGCTACAGAGATATCCAAATGAACATGTGTGGAATATTAACATGATTGATAAGGATGGTATTTTTTTTAATCAAAAATATATTCTTAACACACATTCTTGTGATTAATATAAGAAATGTCATGTGTGGGAAGTGTTAACATTTCAGATTTTATGGCTATCAGGATCATTATTCTGACTATCTTGGGATATATAGAGATGTCTATGGTCATCACATGCACAGGTAGTTGAGAAACTATTGAAGGAAGTGAATGATGCAGTGACTGACTCCTACCTAAGTGGGAAGTAAGTTGGCAATTTGGGGTTTAGCTTTGAAAATCTGTTTGGTTTTTGTTAGTGCTATGTGGTTTGGGGCTTTGAAAACTCCCAGCAGGCCACCTAGAAAAATCTGTGACATTAAGTCAACCAGCTTTTACTGGATAACAGCTCACTCTAAAATGTAAACAGTTAAGATGATAGCATCCAATTTTTTGGCCCATGATTTGTGGGTCAGCAATTTATGGTAGGCCCCACTGGGCCTACTTCCTTCTGCTCTTGGGGCTGGAGCTCTCTCATATCTCTATGGTCAGCTGCTGGGTTAGCGGAGGTTGGCTGCCTGCGAGGGCCTTTAGCTGCCACAGTCAAGTCCTCCACAGTTTCTCATTCTCTTGCAGAGTAGGTCAGGCTTGTTCACAGGTGGATGGGCAAGTTTCTGAGAGAGCAAGCAGAAATGAACGAGGCATCTTCAGGCCTGGCTCAGAACTGGCACGACTGTACCTCTGCCACATGTTATTCCCCAAAGAAAATCACAAGTTCAAGGGACGTGAGTCTAGACTCCACCACAAGATGGGAGACAGTGCAAAGTCACATTGTAAAGACTATGATATAAGAAGGGGAATATGGTCTCTATTTTGGTAAATAGTCTACCAAAGACTCCTTCAGGTGACTGCAGTTTAGTTTGGTGATTCCTCGGTTCTTTTCCGGTCTATTAAAAAAACAACTATCCTTTGGAGCTTTCTTCTAATCCTCTTCCAAGAATAAGGAAATACCAATGGCCCAATATTGATTTCTTATAATACTCACTAATGAGTGTAGAAGCCTTGTCCTTTGAGGTAATATGAACCAGTTCCATGACTTAGCTATGTGGAACAATAAAGGGTTTTTAAATGGGTCGGGAAATTGAAAGGGTCAAAAAGAGTAGTGAAATTGTAGCTGAAGCCAGCTAGTGTTCTTGGCCAGTGGAGGCGAGCTGGGCCAGTTGTAATATAATCAAAGATAAGAGGCTAGATATTGCCATGCATGATTCCCTTTTGAATCTGTACAAAATGCTTCATGCTTATTTTTTATATTTAATTTTGCCTGTAAGCTAACTAAAACAAATAGCAGTGAAGTATAATGTTTTGAAATAATCCCATAGTTTTCAAGTGTTCTTGAAGTAGAAAAGCAACAGGGCTCTCTGAGCTTTTCTCCAACAACTTAACACTTACTGTTCATGCTGCCTAAAACAGTTCTTTTTAATTGATACTTGGCTTGATATCCTTTTAAATTATTAAAGATTGGAGGCACTCATTAAGTGAGAGATTAAAAGACATGGTAGACACAGCTAATTATGAAAAGCCCAAGAAGGGACATGAAATGCATTTTATTTAAGGCTTTAGTGGATTGTTAAAGTAAATGAATGGTTTAGTGATAAACCAGTCAGAGATAATCAATTGAGCAAAACTGTGGGGAAGCTATTTGGATCTAGATTTGAAGGGTTTAGAAGTAATCATACTTAGAGACTTACAGCTCCTCCTGATTTCTTTCATTCTAATCTAGCCCCTTGAGCTGCAGCTTGGTCAACAAATTGGGTCCAAGCTCTAGAACTAATGATGACTAGAGGAAGGCAGCTTTTGTCTCTTTGTGGGGAAGGTCTGCCTGGAGAAACATTAGCGGACCAGAAGCTGGAGTGAATTCTTTTGTGGCACATTGTGATTTAAGGGCTGTCATGAGTCATTCCAGGGGCAGAGCTCTGAGGAGGCGTATTTTCAACTTCCTCACTTCCTGAACTTTTCAACCTCTCAACTGCTCCTTTAACTTCCACATCATGGGCAGTGTATTATTTTTGCCTGCTTACTAAGAGGGAATATTGGTTGTTGACACAGCCACTGCTGGCCAGTGAGCTGAGTAACATGATACAGAGATTTTCACCACTTAAAAGTCGCTGGTTCAACATGGCTCAGATAGGTAACGACTTAAAGTTATGCTGACCTGACAGCTGTTTAGAGGCCCATTTGAAGTGAACTATTTCTCAGTTTGCCTCCAGACAGGGAACATGTTACTGCTAGGATTGCAAAATGTCATCTCCGCTGGAATCCTACATAGCAGCAAGGCTCGGTGTTGAGTCATCAGCGCGAAGGCTAAAATAACATGTTCTCTAGAATTAGGAACATTTGGCTGGCTTTTGTGTAAAGGTTTTGAGCCCTGTGGAAAAACAATATCGAGTTAGTTTCTCCCCAGAGTCAAAGTCACTCACAAGTTGAGTACCATGAACTAGTTCAAGACACCAGGGCGACATTGAACACATTACCAACAATCGATGGGAGCCTGAGATAAGTTGCATTTAATGTCCCTTTCCTGGCCCTTCAACAATTAGTGACATCTACCATGATTTCTAATCGCTTGTTTAATGGACACCTCGGATTGGAAAGAAATGTCTGCCAGCCACTTAAGGGGTGATTTAGGCACTAAAGAAGATAGGGTTCAGAAGGTTTAAATCACGGAGGACTCAGTCATTTCCAGCTTCACAAAATTTATGTCAAAAGGGAATGTAGTTAAAAGACAACAACCAAAGTAGATTGCAAAGGAAAGGGTGAGAGTTGAATGGAATGGCAATTAGGGAAATGGAATATGACACGTTGGTTAGTAATAAAACTTTGTTTAAAAAAACACATGTGTTTCAAGTGGTTGTGACAAGGCAACATACTCTAATTGCAGGGTCTCAAGTTGCTGAATGTTGTTGCTCTTCTAATTGTGTTGTCTGGACTCACATTAAGACTCTAGTAATACTTTCTGTGACATAACCTTTTTTTTGTGCACTGTTCAGTGATTGTCATTATAGCTACAGGCATGCTTATTGTAAGAAATGTAATAACTAATTTCTGATTTCATATTAAACTTTGTGCGACATTAGTAAAAAGTATGCAGACTTTTGTCTGTGTCACTAATTTCTAATCTTTGCAAATTATAATGGTCAAATATGTTATCCTAGGTCCTCTCTCATATATTTGTGTCTTACCTTCACAACTAATCTGTGTGTGTCTCCTGGATGATCAGCATATGTATTACCTGGGAACTTGTTGGAAATGCAAACTCTATGGGTCTACCTTTGCATCAGGAGGTTCATTTTAGCAACAATCCCAGGTGACTCACATGCACATTAACCTGAGTAGCACTTGTTTTAATGTATGTCATTGAAATATGCATGATTATAGAAGATTACGCCCATTTGAAAATAATAAATTGCCATTTTCTTTCAAGATAAGAAATACATATTTAACACATCTTTCTTGATGTCTTTTACTGGGACAGCAGTTTTTATGTGGAAATCAGTTTATATCTTTTGACTTTATTGTACAACTGACAGAGAAACAAAAAACATACCAAGTAGTCCAGTTAAAGTAATTTCTTTCATTTCATCCTGTCAAGAAGTGACTTTTTCCATCATAAATTTAAGCCTGGCCAATGTGGCTCAGTGGTTGAGCATCAACCCAAGAACCAGGAGGTCACAGTTCGAATCCTGGTCAGAGCACATGCCTAGGTTGTGGGCTCAACCCCCAGTAGGGGGCGTGAGGAGGCAGCCCAAAGATGATTCTCTCTTATCATTGATGTTTCTGTCTCTCCCTTTCCTTTCCTCTCTGAAATCAATAAAAACATATTTTTTTAAAGTTTAAAAAATAGGAATATTTATGGAAGTTTGCTAGCATCTTTAGTGTATTTTAGTCTGTTCAAGCAGTATTTACAGAGCAGCCACAATTAGACTTGCGAGGCATAGAAAATCCTGGTCAGGGGGTCTCCAGTTGTATTGGATCATCTGGGAAACTGAAGTAGTTTGACACCTGGATGTTTTTGATTGACGGGTAATGCTGGAACCCAAGTGAATGGGTCCATAGTTTATCATGTTTTTCTTCTGTTGTCATGAGCCGCAGCTTCATTCAGATTTCATTTGCATCCTGGGTAGAAGTATCCATGTAGTTTCCTACAAACAAACCATGTTATGCATAATAAAAACCAAACAACACCAGAGAACAGACTCAATGAAGAAAATTTCTTCCTTTTTCTCTTTCGTTTTGTGCTTTCAAAAAGGGGGAGGATGGGATTCTTTGTTTGTTGGAGAAACTACCCATGTGATTAGTTTGTCCACCCTGTAAAGTAGGGAGTGATGTTAGGTAGTATGGTTCTTGGGCCTGTTAATGTGCATTAATACCAATTGCTCAGTCCCAATATAAAGATATTAGAGGCCCGGTTCATGAAATTTGTGCACTGGGACGGGGGGCGGGGGGGGGGGGGTTTCCTCAGCCCACCTGCGCCCTCTTGCAGTCCGGGGATCCTTGAGAGATGTCCGACTGAAAGCTTAAGCCT